>NC_066516.1:25647390-25697390 GCF_024679095.1 Eriocheir sinensis
CTGTGTATCTGTTTGTTTGCCCGTCTCTCTCTCTCTCTCTCTCTCTCTCTCTCTCTCTCTCTCTCTCTCTCTCTCTCTCTCTCTCTCTCTCTCTCTCTCTCTCTCGCTATCATGGCCCCTCAAGGCATTTCACCGCTATTTTTTATCTTCCTCCTCCTCCTCCTCCTCCTCAGAAAAAAAAGAATTACTACCACGTTATCTGTTTATCTTATCATTCGTCTTGGGTGGGTCTTCTCTCTCTCTCTCTCTCTCTCTCTCTCTCTCTCTCTCTCTCTCTCTCTCTCTCTCCCTTGTTTTGCCGCTGAGAGAGAGAGAGAGAGAGAGAGAGAGAGACAACACGTGGAGGGAAGTGTGCCAAAAGGTGTGTTACAGTTGGCTCTTAATCTCTCTCTCTCTCTCTCTCTCTCTCTCTCTCTCTCTCTCTCTCTCTCTCTCTCTCTCAAGCTCCCTTCCCCGTCACCAATCTCCCTCACACTGCTCGCTTCCCTCACCACGAGAATGACTGCCTTGTAATGCCACCCTTTAATAACTCCCTTCTTCCCTTTACACCTTAATTAACCTCACCTGTCACTTCTCTCATTACTGTTACTCCTCTCATTTTGTCTCTCATAGTTCTCATTCTTCGTTCGCTTCCCTCAACACAAGAATCACTGTCCCTTGTAATGTCACCCACTAATAACTCCCTACTTCCCTTAACACTGAAGTTCCTGTGTCTTTAACGTAACTAGTCAATTCCCTCATTACTTGTTCTCCTTCTACTCCGTGTCGTGATTCTTATAGTTCTCAGTCTTTCACGCTATTCGCTTCCCTCACCACGAGAATCACTGTCCCTTGTAATACCATTCTCCAGCACTTGTCTCCCTGAACACTGAATTTCCTTTTGATTGTGATGTTCTGCTGTCTTGTAACGTCGCTGTCTCTGTAACGTCGCTGTCTCTGTAAAGTCGCTGTCTCTGTAACGTCGCTGTCTCTGTAACGTCGCTGTCTTGTAACGTCGCTGTCTCTGTAACGTCGCTGTCTCTGTAACGTCGCTGTCTTGTAACGTCGCTGTCTCTGTAACGTCGCTGTCTCTGTAACGTCGCTGTCTCTGTAAAGTCGCTGTCTTGTAACGTCGCTGTCTGTATCGTCGCTCTGTCTTTCAATGTAGCTGTCTGGTAATGTCACTCCCTGTCCCCTCTCAACACTGGGTCCCGTCGGTCACTTCCCTCACTAAATTCCATATCCCTTCCTTCACACTATACTGCTGCTCTTCTTGTTCCTTCCGACCTGTCACCTTCATCGGCCTGTTAGCTCAGTTGGTTAGAGCGCCGTGCTAATAACGCGGATGTCGAGGGTTCGATCCCCTTACGGGCCAAGGTGGACCAATGTTTTGAACGATGTAAGACGCGACTTATCCTCTTTAGGCCGGAAAAGAAACGAGTGCGGGGGAATTTTATAGATCTTCAATTTTCTATACAGTAAATAAAGCTGCTCAAGGGCAAGAAAGACAGTAATAATGAGGAAAAAAGCCCGCTAACCACTGCCCATATGGAAATAAGGTTTAGAAAAGTGGCCAAAAGAGAGGTCAATTTTGGGAGGGAAGGTGTCTCGATATTCTCAGGTGCATCATGGGAAGGTGAAACGCAGCTACCCGTGTTTACTCTTCCGTGTTTCCCTGCTGTTGGTGGAAATTATAAACAAGTTGCCTGTAGCTTCAGCTCCTCTTCAAAAGAATTCAAGTCGTAATAAGTAAATACCTCCATAAGTTCAGCAATGTCGATCACTCCAGGCTTGTTGCACCTCCGAACTAACCCGAGATCTAGAGGCGGTTATCAGTGTGGTGACTACGAGCGTCTCTGGATCTTGGGTTAGGGTGTGTTTCTTGCTGGGGGTGGTATTAGGGAGGTGACAGTGGGGTGGTGATGATGGCAGTGGTACGTGAGAATGAGGAAAGGTGCCGGAAGAGGAAGAGGAGAATGGGCATGATAGAGGTGGTGATTGCGAGCGTCTCAAGGGGCCGCTTTCAGTCACTTTGTTTTGATCGTTACCAATGGCGGCGATCGACGCTATAGTTTTCCACGTGAAACTAGCTTATGGGGTAGTGGCGGCTGCAGAGGAAGCGAGGTGTTGAGTGTGGCAAGGTGCGGGGCTAGGCCAACCCCGCAGCCGCCACTACCCCAACGGCCAGTTTCACGTGGAAATACTATAGCAGCGATCGCCGCCATTGGTAACGATCAAAACAAACAAAGTGACTGTGAAAGCGGCCCTAAATCTCGGGTTAGTCTGGCGTGCAAAAAGCTTGGAGTGCTGGACCTTACTGAACTTATGAAGGCATTTGAAGACCTGCATCAAATCCCCCGCAGTCGTCTCTTTACCAACGGATGAGTCGCGTCTTACATCGTTCAAAACATTGGTCCACCTTGGCCCGTAAGGGGATCGAACCCTCGACATCCGCGTTATTAGCACGGCGCTCTAACCAACTGAGCTAACAGGCCGATAGTGCTGGCAGGCGGACGGGGTGACAAATGGACCAGTAGGTATTGTGTGAGGATGGTGTGTAGGGAGAGAGGTGAGCAGTGGGGTAGTGAGGAAGTGTGGTGTGACGGTGAGGGAAGTGACTGGTATTGTGTGCAGGGTATTATAGTAGTTCGTTGGGTAGTGAGTAAGTGTGGTGTGACAGTGAGGGAAGTCGGGATATCTGAAGTTTTACCTGATGCCCCCCCCCCGTAATGCTGTAGCGAAGGTGTGTTGTGCCGGCGGTGTGATGCCCGGGCCTTGCCTTCACAAAGTCCAGTGTCCGCGCGGGCAGTATCAGGTGCTCATGGTGTAGTGGTTATCACATCTGTCTAACACACAGAAGGTCCCAGGTTCGAGCCCTGGTGAGCACATGTTTTTCTTTTCTTTTTCTTCGACTTCTTTTTGCTTCTCCTTCTCCTTTTTCTCTCTCCATTTTTTTCTGATAGTTTTCCGTTTACCTTTAATTCAGCTCTTCTTTTCTCATCTACTTCCCCTTTTTCTCCGTCTCCTATCCCCCTCGTCCTCGTCCTCCTCCTCCTCACATTATCGAATGGTCGGAAAAATGGCAAATGTCCTTTAATGTTGACAAATGCAAAGTCATGCACATTGGGTCCAGAAATAGTAACCACACATACATCATGAATGGGAGACCTCTGCAAGCGATGCAGGAGGAAAAGGATCTTGGAGTCACTATCAGCAGTGACCTGAAACACGCGAATCACTGTAAAAAAGCATACAACAAAGCCAACACTATGCTCGGCTTCATAGCGAGGAACTTCGAGTGTAAAACGCCAGACGTGATGCTATCCTTGTATAATTCCATGGTAAGACCGCACCTCGAGTATGCAGTACAGTTCTGGTCTCCTAATTACAGAAAGGACATTGATTTACTGGAAAGGATTCAGCGACGCGCCACGAAAATGATACCAACCTTAAGGGCTCAACCGTACGAGGAACGACTCAAGCGACTCAATCTCTTTACATTAGAGAAAAGACGCCTACGAGGAGATATGATTCAAGTCTTCAAGTATCTGAAAAAAATCAATAACGTCGATTACTCCAATTTCTTTGAATTGCAAACCAACCTAAGAACTAGAAATAACGGTTTACCCATTCAGTCTAGTCGATGTAACACAGACATCGGAAGGAGTTTCTTTTCAAACCGAGTCATCCGTCACTGGAACAATCTTCCTTCAGGAGTAGTAAATGCGAATACTATCAACTCCTTCAAATATAGAATCGACCGTCACTTCGCTGCGTCGGGAGTAAACTGAATATTGAGTTGCTTTCATCTGCTCCTCAATATCGAGGTGCTTTCATCTACTCCTCAATGTCGAGGTGCTTTCATCTGCTCCCCAGGCCCCAGGCTGTCGAGCAGATTAAATCACCAAAGCGGGCAACCTCGTAATGAGCCAATAGGCTTTCTGTTGCCTGCGTTTCCATGTTTCCATGTTTCCATGTTTCCTCCCCCTCCTCCTCCTCCTCCCCTTCCTCCTCTTCTGCTTTTTGTTCTTTTTCTTGTTCTTGTTCTTGACCTTCTTTTCCTTTCTTTTTCTTTTTCGTTTCTTCGTCATCTTCTATTTCCTCCTCCTCCTCCTCCTCCTCCTCCTCCTCCTCCTCCTCCTTCTGTACACTCTTCTCAATGCCTCGTTTCATTTTGTGGCGACAGGACTGAACTGAATATTTCCTTACACACTGCAGGTCACGCTATCGGGTTTTCTGTTGCTTGCTCCTGTCTTTCAATGCTTTCTTCTTTTCTTCCTCCCTTCTCCTTCTCCTTCAGGTGCTCATGGTGTAGTGGTTATCACATCTGTCTAACACACAGAAGGTCCCAGGTTCGAGCCCTGGTGAGCACATTTTTGCTTCGGGAGTGAACTGAACGCATCCACGAGTACGTTCAGTAGTGCTTTAATCCTTCCCGCAAGTCACTCCTGTGGATGACGGATTGATTAAATCTCTAAAAGCAGGCAGCCTCGTAATGAACCAATAGGCTTTCTGCTGCCTGATCGTCCATATTACCATTTTTCTCCTTCTCCTTATTCTCCTCCTCCTCCTCTTCTGCCTTCTTCCAGGAAAGCGGGAACACGAGCTTCATGAGACTGGAACGGGGATGGAGGGGAGGTAGTTGGGGGAAGGGGAGGGAGAGGAAGAGGGAGGCATTGGGCAATCCTTCCCCTTCCCCTATATCAAAATGTTAGAATCGGTGCAGAGGAGGATGACTAAGATGATTCAGGGGTTGAGAAACTTGCCATACGAGGAAAGACTCAAACAGTTAAACTTGCATTCTCTAGAAAGGCGAAGGGTGCGTGGAGACATGATCGA
The DNA here is from genome assembly GCF_024679095.1 of Eriocheir sinensis. Lineage (NCBI taxonomy): Eukaryota > Metazoa > Arthropoda > Malacostraca > Decapoda > Varunidae > Eriocheir > Eriocheir sinensis. The sequence continues at coordinate 25,652,209 of NC_066516.1, forward strand.
GGTTTATAAATGGATGAAGGGTTTTAATAAGGGAGACATTCATAAGGTTTTGTTGGTAAGAGAACCGGGTAGGACACGAAGTAACGGGTTTAAACTGGATAAATTCAGATTCAACAGGGACATAGGCAAAAATTGGTTTACTAACAGGGTGGTGGATGAGTGGAATAGGCTTAGCAGTCATGTGGTGAGTGCCAATACAATTGTCACATTCAAAAATAGACTAGATAAATTCATGGACAGCGATATTAGGTGGGGTTAGATACACGGGAGCTTAGGGTCAAAGGAGCTGCCTCGTACAGGCCTACCGGCCTCTTGCAGACTCCTGCGTTCTTATGTTCTTATGTATTCCTCTTCCCCTTCTCCCTTCCCCCCTTCCCCTCCCCCCATGACTGTCGTCACGCCGGCGGGGGCGGGGAGGGAGAGGGGGAGCGAGGGAGGGGAGGAAAAGGGGAGTAGGTGAGGAAGAGGAGAGGATAGAGGAGAGGAAGGGAGGGATGTGGAGGGAGGGAGGAATGTAAGAAGCGAGAGGATAGAAGGGAGGGAAGGGAGAGAAGGACGGAGGGAGGGAGGGAGGGGAGGAAAAGGGGGAGTGTGTGAGGAAGGGGAGGAAAACGAGATAGAGGAAGGGAAGGGAGGGATGTGGAGGGAGGGAGGAATGTAAGCGAGAGGATAGAAGGGAGGGAAGGAAGAGAAGGGAGGGAGGGAGGGGAGGAAAGGGGGGAGTAAGTGAGGCAGCAGTGAGGCTCCCCGGCGCACCAGGCACCCCGGGGAGGCAACAGGCTCTCCCGGGGGGCAGCTTTTGTCTCCCCGGCCCAACTCTATTACCCACCGCGGCCCCCTGTGGCGCCGCGGGGGGGAGGGGGGAAGGGGGGAGAAGGAGGAGGAGGAGGAGGAGGAGGAGGAGGAGGAGGAGGAGGAGGAGAGGGAGGAGGAGGAGGAAAAAAAGGATGGTATGTGTTGGGTCCAGAAACTTATGGTGAGTGAAGGAAGGGAAGGAGGGAGGGAAGGGGAGAGGAAAGGGAAGAGGGAGGAAAGAAGGGAGGGAGGGAAGAGAAGAGGGATGAAGGGATAGCAAAAGGAAGGGAGGAGGAGGAGGAAAAAATGATGGTATGTGTTGGGTCCAGAAACTTATGGTGAGTGAAGGAAGGGAAGGAGGGGGAGAGGAAAGGGAAGAGGGAGGAAAGAGGGGAGGAAGGGAATAGGGGAGGGATGGAGGGATAGCAAAAGGAAGGAAAGCTTGAACGCCACTTCCTTAACCTTAACATTTTAGTAAAGAATAAATGCAAAAAAAAAAAAAAAAGTCTTGGTGGCATTAAATTCAATATGATTCCACTTAGGATTGATTAAGGACAGACCACCTAACCTCTAGACTCTGTGATCCTTCAGTAAACTCTCTGATCCTCTTAAAACTTGTCTGATCCTTTTAAGAGACATTTGATCCTCTATAAAGTAATTTGATCCTCTTAAAAATCATATGAATTTCTTGACGTGTGAGGATTGAGGGAACGGAACGGGACTGGATTGGGCGGTAGAAGTGAAGGAAGAGGAGGAGGAAGAGGAGGAGGAGGAAGAGAAAGATGGTAAGGGGGAGGAAGAAATGGAGGAAAAAGAGGAGGAAGACGAAAAGGAAAAGAAGGAAGAGGAGGAAAACGGGGAGGAAAAGAGGAGGAGGAGAAGAAGAATAGGAGGAGGAAGAGGAGTAGGAGAAAGAGGAGGAAGAAGAGAAGGAGAAGAAAGATTACGTGGAGGAAGAAGAGAAGCAGGAATAAGAACAAGAGAAGGAAGATGATGATAAGAAAAGTTTGGATATAAATCTGTCCCATTACCCAGGTGGCGGATCCCTTAATGAACACGTGAGGCCGCGACGCACACACTCAGCTAACCACGGTCCTGCCTTTGTACTGCGTCACGAGATAAATAGAGAGGTAGGTAGACAGGTGCACTGAAAAAGAAACTTCACAGTCAAGAATAAAGATGTAATACACTTTACAACGGTTTAGTTTGACCCCACTTGGAATATGCCGTGCAGTTTTGGTCTCCCCTATGTGCGGATTACATTGCTGAATTAGGTGTTGAACGTCGGGCAACAAACATTACGATGGAAGGCTTGTTGAACGTCGGGCAACAAACCTTACGATGGAAGGCTTGTTGAACGTCGGGCAACAAACCTTACGATGGAAGGCTTGTTGAACGTCGGGCAACAAACCTTACGATGGAAGGCTTGTTGAACGTCGGGCAACAAACCTTACGATGGAAGGCTTGTTGAACGTCGGGCAACAAACCTTACGATGGAAGGCTTGTTGAACGTCGGGCAACAAACCTTACGATGGAAGGCTCTCATCCCAGATGTTCTACCTTTAGAAACGTCGCCTCCGAGGAAAGATGATCGAATATTTCAAAATACTTAATGGTTTTACGATTGTGGACAAATTAAAACTGTTTATAATCAATGACGTTTCGAACGAGAAATAATGGCATAAAACTCAAGTGTAAACAAGTAAATTCAGGTTGCGCTAATTTTGTTTTTACCAGCGTTGTAACGCGTGAACGGAATAAGCTCCCACCTTCAGTGGTGCAGTGCAATACGATTGATTCATAAAAAAAATAAAAAAAACAGCTCGACTGACGATTCCTTCAACTTGATATTTACTAATGCAGAAATGTAAAGCCTTGATGGCAGCAAATTTAATATGATTCCACTAAGGATTAAGGGCAGACCACCTAATCTGGACCATAGGGTCTGTGTGGTATGACTATCTATATAAAATCTCTCTCTCTCTCTCTCTCTCTCTCTCTCTCTCTCTCTCTCTCTCTCTCTCTCTCTCTCTCTCCCTAATAGCCCTCTCACTCCCGCTAAGGCCACGAAATAACACGCCTCTTTGTGATGGAGCGTCGGCCGCCTCTTATACCGTATTATTTGACCACCATCACCTCTCTACGTCTGTCTGTCTGTCTGTGTCTATCTGTCTGCTTCTCTCTCTCTGTATCATTTATCCATCAGCTGTCTTTTATTACCGAATCAGAAACGAGCAACAGAACTCCAAAAAAATATACCTTCGCTAAATTCTGCACATTTTATTTCCTATTACTTACTTCTAGGCCTATTTGCGCCATGCTTTTAATGACAGAGAAAACTTAATGTGTTGGATATGGCCAGTGACCCGTAAAGATGGTTCACAGAGAGGTTGTAGGGAAGGGGGTCTGGTTGAGTGATGTTATTGGAAGTGATCTGAAGGGAATGGCCAAGGAAGGGATATCCTCCTTTCCTCGATGCCATGTTTTTATATCATCCTTTTTTTGTATGGATGAGCGTTATTCGACCCAGCAAAGGAGAGGAAGGGAGAAAGCTGGAATATAAGAACAGGAGAACATAAGGGGTCACATTATAAGACATTTCGCCGCCCAAGAACACATATTTGACAAGGCTTTCGTAGGAGTTGTGGGCATTTCCAGTAATAGTTTTATGACCTCGATGGTAGTTTGACCCCTCCTCTGTACCGTGAACCTAAAGAAACACTCATTAGAACCCGACTGACCCCCTCTTTGACCTTTAGAAATAGGTGATGTGAGAAGCCAAAGTGTCTTAAAATACCGACCAAGGAGTCTGCAAGAAGCGGTATATGGACGTGAGGGCAAGAAGAAAACGCCTTGGAGAGGAAAGTAAACAAAAGGAACAATTCACCACAAGACGAAGAAAATATAGGACGATAAGGAACGACAATGGACATAAGGGCAAGACGAAAACACCCTTGGAGAGGAAAGTAAACAAAATTAACTTGGAAAGGAAAGTAAACAAAATTAACTTGGAAAGGAAAGTAAACAAAATTAACTTGGAAAGGAAAGTAAACAAAATTAACTTGGAAAGGAAAGTAAACAAAATTAACTTGGAAAGGAAAGTAAACAAAATTAACTTGGAAAGGAAAGTAAACAAAATTAACTTGGAAAGGAAAGTAAACAAAATCAACCGTCAAACACATCAGGACGAAAAAAAAAAGAAAAAAAAAGAAAAAAAAGGCGTTAAGAAGCAGTATATGGGCGAGAGGACAAGCAGAAAAGGAAATGGAAAGTAAACAGAAGGATCATCAAACACATCAGGCCAAAAAAAAAGACGTTAAGGAGCAGGATAACGGCATATGGGCGTAGGGGGAAGATAAAAACAACAACAACAACTTGGGAATGGAAAGTAAACAAAAGGGATCAACCAAAACAACAGGACGTGGAAAAAAAGGACGATGAAAGTGTAAAAACATAAAAATATATCAAAATAAATACGGCACGCACAAATATATTAAGAAGCGACATCTGGGCGTAAGGGCAAGAAAACAACAACTTGGGAATAGAGAGTAAGCAAAAGGGACCAACCACAACAACAGGACATGGAAAATAAGAACGATGAAAGTGTAAAAACATAAAAAAATACATCAACGTAAATCCGGCACACCCAGGAACGCTCAAATCACACAGGAAATCGTTAGCGGCACAGGTTTTACGAGCGGACCTGCGCGCGGCTGATACTCCGGCTGACACGCGGAATAACTTTACACGGCTTAAGAAAGTGATGTAATACTGAAAAGAAAAGTGTGTATAAGTGAAAGTAAAAGAAAAGTGTGTATAAGTGAGAAAGAAAAGTGTGTATAAGTGTGTAAAAGTGTGTATAAGTGAAAAAGAAGAAAAGAGGAACGAAAGGAGGAGGACCTAAGAAGCGATACAAAGCGTCACAGGTCAAAAGAAGAAGAAGAAAACCTAGCCTTCTATAGTTCTTGTACACGGCGAAGGTTGTTACGATCACCACGCGGGGAAGTTGTTGTGAGCTCCAGACCGCACGTTAGTCCAAACACTTAACTGGCGGGGCTCCTTTTTTACGACCGGAATCTATTACTGTTAAATTTGCACCTCAATGCCCCCCATCACTCACCGGCCCGAACCAACGCGTCTGTGTCTCCTACGTGCGTGTTGCCTGTGTGTTACCTGTGTTTTTCCCTTACCTGGTGTGTATATAATGTTTTTTTTTCCCTCCAAGCCTCGTACAAATAATACTGGTACAATGGAACATGGCTACTTATATTTCTCGTCTCCCTCCTTTTTTTTACATATTCATCATTGGACATTACTCGGTGACGCCAATCTTCTCTTTTCCTCCCTATTATTTTTTTTTTTGTGTTTATATGTTACGGTTTTCTTTCTACTCGGTAACATCAATCTCCTCTTTTCCTCCCTGTTATTTTTTTTTGTGGTTATATGTTACGGTTTTCTTTCTACTCGGAGACGTCAATCTTCTCTTTTCCTCCCTGTTATTTTTTTTGTGTGTTTATACGTTACGGTTTTCTTTCTACTCGGTAACATCAATCTTCTCTTTTCCTCCCTGTTATTTTTTTTGTGTGTTTATATGTTACGGTTTTCTTTCTACTCGGTGACGCCAATCTCCTCTTTTCCTCCCTGTTATTTTTTTTTTGTGCTAATATGTTACGGTTTTCTTTCTACTCGGTGACGCCAATCTCCTCTTTTCCTCCCTGTTATTTTTTTTGTGTGTTTATATGTTACGGTTTTCTTTCTACTCGGTGACGCCAATCTCCTCTTTTCCTCCCTGTTATTTTTTTTTTGTGCTAATATGTTACGGTTTTCTTTCTACTCGGTGACGCCAATCTCCTCTTTTCCTCCCTGTTATTTTTTTTGTGTGTTTATACGTTACGGTTTTCTTTCTACTCGGTAACATCAATCTTCTCTTTTCCTCCCTGTTATTTTTTTTGTGTGTTTATATGTTACGGTTTTCTTTCTACTCAGTGACGCCAATCTCTCTTTTCCTCCTGTTATTTTTTTGTGTGTTTATACGTTACGGTTTTCTTTCTACTCGGTAACATCAATCTTCTCTTTTCCTCCCTGTTATTTTTTTTGTGTGTTTATATGTTACGGTTTTCTTTCTACTCGGTGACGCCAATCTCCTCTTTTCCTCCCTGTTATTTTTTTTGTGTGTTTATATGTTACGGTTTTCTTTCTACTCGGTGACGCCAATCTCCTCTTTTCCTCCCTGTTATTTTTTTTTTGTGGTTATATGTTACGGTTTTCTTTCTACTCGGTAACATCAATCTTCTCTTTTCCTCCCTGTTATTTTTTTTGTGTGTTTATATGTTACGGTTTTCTTTCTACTCGGTGACGCCAATCTTCTCTTTTCCTACCTGTTATTTTTTTTTGTGGTTATATGTTACGGTTTTCTTTCTACTCGGTGACGCCAATCTTTTCTTTTCCTCCCTGTTATTTTTTTTGTGTGCTAATATGTTACGGTTTTCTTTCTACTCGGTAACATCAATCTCCTCTTTTCCTCCCTGTTATTTTTTTTTGTGTGGTTATATGTTACGGTTTTCTTTCTACTCGGTAACATCAATCTCCTCTTTTCCTACCTGTTATTTTTTTTGTGTGCTAATATGTTACGGTTTTCTTTCTACTCGGTGACGCCAATCTTCTCTTTTCCTCCCTGTTATTATTTTTTTTGTGCTAATATGTTACGGTTTTATTTGAACTCGGTGACGCCAATCTTCTCTTTTCCTCCCTGTTATTTTTTTTTGTGCTAATATGTTACGGTTTTATTTGAACTCGGTGACGCCAATCTCCTCTTTTCCTCCCTGTTATTATTTTGTGGTTATATGTTACGGTTTTCATTCCTTCTTGCGCTTAAATTTATCAACTTGTATAGAGAGTGAATTATGTGGTAATGTTCTGTTATAATATTTTACTTTTGTTTTCCTTCTCTCTTATATTCTAATTTGTGTAGATTAAAAAAAGGAATATCTTGTTTTTTTTCCTTTTTTCCACTTATGTTTATTAACTTCTATGGAGAGTGAACTATGTGGTAATGTTCTGTCCTTATATTTTCCTTTTTTTTTTCCTTTTCTCTTTTATTTATTAATTTGTGGAGATTAAAAAGTGTGGTACTATCTTGTTCATATATTTTACTGTCTGTTTTCCTTTTTCTACTTATATTTGTTAACTTGTATATATTAACGGACTTCACATATGCAATAATATATACTCTTCCTCCTTCTCTTCTCCTCTCATTCCTTCTCTCTTTCCCTTATCATCATTCTCTCTCCCCCCCTCTCCTTTATACCCTCCCCAAACACACACACACACACACACACACACACACACACACACACACACACACACACACACACACAGACCCCCCCCCTCCCCCCTCCCCCGTTACACACACCTTCAGGTTAATAACGCCCCAATGATAATAAAAGAACATATATAATTCGCTGCCCATCACGCGGAACTTAGCTCACTCTTTGTTCTTTTTTATTGCCGGATTGACGGAGAGGCGGATATTTGTGTTAATGTGCGCCATCATTCACGGGGAGACTACAGTGACGTGAGGGCTGCAGGGGTGGCGAGGGAGGGGGAGGAGGAAGGGAGGAGGCAAAGGAGGGTATGTAAGGGAAGGGGAAGGGCAGATTGAGAGGAGGTAAGGGCAGAAGTGGCCAGGTAAGGGTATGGAAGGCCAGGTAAGGGTGTTGGTAAGGGGAGGTAAGGGCAGGGGAGGGAGGCAGGTAAGGGCAGGTTAGGGCAGGGGAGGGAGGCAGGTAAGGGGAGGTAAGACAGGTAAAGGCAGGTAAGGGCAGGAAAGGGAGGCAGGTAAGGGGAGGTAAGGACAGGTAAAGGCAGGTAAGGGCAGGGAAGGGAGGTAGGTAAGGTAAGGGCTGGGGTGGTCAGGTAAGGGTAGGTAAGGGCTGTGGATGGGGCAAGGTTAGGGCAGGCGAGGGACAACATACTTTTCCGCCCTCACAAAAACAGTGAATCTTCTTTTTTTTTTTCTTTTTTTTTTTACAGTAGAGGGAGCAGTAAAAAACAAAACAAAACAAACACAAAACAAAACAAAACAAAACAAAAACAAAACAAAACAAAAGCAAAACAAAACAAAAACAAAACAAAAAAACAAAAACCAAAAACAAAACAAAAAAAGAAACAAAATAATAGCCGCTTAATATTTCTTCTATACTCCAACGCTATTTTCAAACGACTTTCATCTCAAGCTGATCCCTATGCTGTCCAACTTTATACTGCAGGAGTTAATCAGTATCTATCTTCTTTCATTATTTTCACGCTAGAACCCTTAGACAAACTTCCATTAACATTTCTTTTTCTTATACGCCAAGGCATTACTGTACCTATTTTTTTTATCTATACTGTACACCACTTTTAAGGTCAGTATTATTAATTTCTTGCTCAAATTGAGGCTCTGAATTGTACCTTGACAGTGAAGGGAATATAAGGTGAGTTTCCTATTTAGAAGAACCAGTCCACGTTTCTGGTACCAAGGCAGGATATAGCTACTAAATAAGAGGAAGATTACTACTTTATAGAGCATTGAAATTTCCTTGGTGTCGACACGGTGGTAGTAGTAGTAGTAGTAGTAGTAGTAGTAGTAGTAGTAGTAGTAGTAGTAGTAGTAGTAGTAGAGAGAATGGAGGAGTCGGAGTTTGTGGAGTCCATTAAAATATTATATTCATGACCGAAATGTGTACAAAGTTACCAATATATATGTAAACACATCTCTGCACACACACACACACACACACACACACACACACACACTTTGCATTTTCAGCAGCGGCGTGCGATGTTCCTTTGTTTACCTCTTTCCATAATGTCTTCACTTCGCTCGTTTTTTTTTCCTCCGTGTTGCCGCACTCCCTCGTACACAAGCCAGACATTATTCTTTCTTGTTCCTTCCTTCCTCGGACACATGTGTTCTTTGCACCAACAAACAGGTCGGTTCAGTCCAGTTGAGGGTCATAAAGACAGCCTTTGTAATGACTTTTTCATGTAGTTTTCTTCTTTATGTTGTTGTTGTTTGGTTTCTTACTTCTCTTTTCCAAAATTTGTAGTGTGTTTCATTTTCTTCTCTCCCGACAGGCTGGTTCGCGGTACAGTTCCTCCGTACGAGTTTTGTTGTAGGAAACACAATAATATACTTTCCACGTCACACAAACTATGAGTCTTCTGAAAAGCCTGCTGGTGTGTGTGTGCCTCCTGCTGGCGGGGACCACTGGGGACCAGGGCGCTCATGTGGGGGCCTCCGCGGGGCGGGGGCCGCAGCAGGGGGCCCTGGAGGCTGGTGCATACTCTCAGGGGGTGACGAACAAGGCCCAGCAGGTCGTATACCAGGACACCCTTCAGGCCAACAATGACCCGGAGTCGACTACCGATGACCCGGAGTCGACGTCAGATGACCCGGATTACTTCTTTGACGACGGTGGTGCCTATGACGAGGACAAGGAATCCCCGAGCAGCGATGAATATGATGCCGCCGATACAGACACGGACTCCGAGGCGGCCCCCGACTCAACAGATGAAGACACAGACACTTCAGACGATGCTGACTGGCAGTACTCGGAAGACGCCGCGCCTTCCCCCAGCAGTGCCAAAGCCGAGGGCCAGGCATGAGGAGGGTCAGGTAAGGCGAGTATAGCGTCCTCAGCACACACCTGACGTGCTTTTCTGATACAGTTGCGTCCACTTACGTTCTCTCTTACTTTCCTGCATCCATATTAACATTCCAGGATTCATTCATAAATCTTCATACATGCATTCAGTTATTCATAAGTTTATTCAGATATTATGCACACATACATGCATGAATACATAACACACACACACACACACACACACACACACACATAAATGCATGCATGACAAAAGACGCCTAATTCAATACAGCTGCACGTATTATTGTATTATACTCGAATCACACGATATTTCCATGAATAATGTATCGGCTATACTCATTTCTCTCACTCTCTCTCTCTCTCTCTCTCTCTCTGAAAATTATTGTGGGCTGGCCTTTATTTTCCTTACTTCTCCTCCCGACTACTTATCAGACCCGACAGACCCGGTTGTTACACGCACCCAGCCCGCCTTCCAACATCATTAACGGAAATGAACAAAATCCCCAAAGACTAGAGTTTGGCGAACGCAACACCATCAAAAAGTCCTAAGTCGCATTATCAAGTGGTTTAAGAAGAGGCAAATGTCTTATAATAGTGACAACTGTAAATTCATGTACTTTGAGTTCAGTAGTAAAAGTAAACACAATATGGGTGCATGGGAACCCACTACTGGTCGTACATTGGAAATTGGATCTTAGTAGCTGGTTTATCAGTGACCTGGCTGAAACTAACAAACCACTGTCAGCCTGCCTGGTTAATTGCCAATAGTTTTTAACCCGGTAGCTGCGGGGATCATGTTTCTAAGCGAGAAAAATGAGAAAATATCATCACTCACGCAAACCATTTCATAATATATATCAACGCATTTGTGATCAGTTTATGCATCATCTATTTTTTGGGGGGGGGTTATATCATGGCACAAATTTGGCCCCCGTCGCTGGTACACGGTAAAGCCACAAATTTGGCCCCCGTCGCTGGTACACGGTAAAGGCACAAATTTGGCCCGTCGCTGCTACCGGGTTAATTTAAGTCGCAGGGAGTCAAGCAACGTTGCCAAATGGTCATGCTCAGCCTCTTATTTTTACCTATTTACACCCCAAAAACTGTCTCCTGGGCCCTAATACCTAGATTTATTTATATTTATCGTTACATGCGTTAATTTCTGATGTCTTACGGTGAAAGTTAAGTGTCAGAAACCGGTAAAAAGGATTCTCTGAGTACGACAATCTGGCAACGTTGGAGTCAAGTTATCCTTGCATAACTCGTTGGTAAGACCTCCCCTGGAGTACGCAGTGCCCTTCAAGTCCCTAAACCACAAAAAGAGCATTGAATCAGTAGAGTCACCAACGCGCCGTGAAAATGACACTATCGTACACGTATGAAAAACGACTAGAGACTCAAAATAAAAGTAAAAAAGAAAGAAAGAGGAGTAACAGAAGGAGTTTGAAGTGAGGAGGGTGAGGTATACCGACTGGCCTTGTTGTGTGCATAGGGGGAGGGGGGGGCGTCCCTCTAATGGCCCTCAGCTGGTTCCGGCGAGGCAGTTAATGAGTGACAAAGGGACAGCTAATGAGACACTCAGACGATAACATCTTGAAGCCATCCTCCTCCTCCTCCTCCTCCTCCCTCTGTACTCCCCTTCCTTCTCTTCCTCCTCCCCTTCCTTCCCCTGATCCTCCTCCTTCTGCTTCTTGTTTTCTTGTTTTTGTTTTCTGTTCTTGTTTTCCTTTTTTTTCTTCTTTTTCTTCATGTTCTTGTTCTTGTTCTTCTCTATCCTTTTGCTTCTCTTCCTCCTTTTATTTCTCCTCCTCCTCCTCCTCGTTCTCCTCCTTCTTTTTTCTTGTTTTCCTTTTTTGATATAATTTTCTTCTAGTCCTCGTTCTCTTTCTTTTTCTTCTTCTTCTTTTTTTTCCTCCTCCTCCTCCTCCTCCTCCTCCTTTTTTCTTGTTTTCCTTTTTTGATATAATTTTCTAGTCCTCGTTCTCTTTCTTTTTCTTCTTCTTCTTTTTTTTTCCACCTCCTCCTCCTCCTCCTCCTCCTCCTCCTTTAAGTATATCAGTTTCTTCCACAAGGGTAACTTTCCTCCCTCTCTTTGTGTTCTCGTCTCCTTATCTTCCCTTCAGCTTAAGAGGTCCTAGGATTAAGATTTACTTAGATAGTGATGACTGAATGGCTGGCTGTGTCTCCCTTATGACTGGCTGACTGACTGACTGACTGACTGACTGAGTGGATGAGTAACTAGATGAATTATAAAACAAATAACTGAGTGAGTAAATATGAATAGATATGAATGATTTAATGACTATCTGATCGGATGAATGAATACATGAATGACTGACTGCCTGATTAACTGATTGAATGGCAGACTAACTGACTGATTGACTGACTTACTAACTACCTGACTGATTGATTGACTGACTGGGTGACTGAATGATTGGCTGACTGACTGACTAACTGACTGGTTGTGTTCGTGCTGGCTAACTGACTGACTTACTTATGCTAAATGACTGACTGACTGACTGACTAACTGACTGGTTGTGTTCGTGCTGGCTAACTGACTGACTTACTTATGCTAAATGACTGACTGACTGACTGACTAACTGACTGGTTGTGTTCGTGCTGGCTAACTGACTGACTTACTTATGCTAAATGACTGACTGACTGACTGACTGACTCACTGTTCGCGTGGAAGAATGGCTGACTGACTGACCGAATGATTGCTTGATTGACGAACTGACTGACTGAACTGTGAATGACTAACTAATTGGATAACTGACTGACTGGATGACCAAATGTATGAGTGAGACAGTGATTAGTTGACAAAATGAAAGACTGAAAAACTGACTGACAGACTAACTGACTGATTGACTGAAACACACACACACACACACACACACACACACACACACACACACACACACACACACACACACACACACACACACACACACACACACACACACACACACACACACACACACACACACACACACACTCTCTCTCTCTCTCTCTCTCTCTCTCTCTCTCTCTCTCTCTCTCTCTCTCTCTCTCTCTCTCTCTCTCTCTCTCTCTCTCTCTCTCTCTCTCTCTCTCTCGTGCCTACCTAATACCTGTCCCCTCTTACTTTCACTCTCCCTTTCATCTCCCTCTCCCTTCCCATATGCCTAATCAATGCCCTTCTCTCTCTCTCTCTCTCTCTCTCTCTCTCTCTCTCTCTCTCTCTCTCTCTCTCTCTCTCTCTCTCTCTCTCTCTCTCTCTCTCTCTCTCTCTCTCTCTCTCTTCTTTCTTTTTTATCTTTTCCTTTCTTTTCCTTTTTTCCATTTCAATAGTGTCTCTCGCCTCTCCCTTCTTGTCTAATCCTTTTCCTCTCCTTTCTTTCCTTCATTTGTTATTCATTCGTTCCCTTTTGGTTTACTGGCTATTTTCTTTTTCTCCTTTTCTCCTTCCTCCCTTCCCTCCTTCATTTCTCTCTTCCTTCTCTTCTTCCTTCTCTACCGTTCATCCTTTATCTATTCATTCCATCTATCTATTCTTCCTTTCCTCTTTTTCTATCTTCCCTTATGTCTATGTTCCTCCCTCCCCTCCTTCTTCCCTTCCTTGCTCTCTCCTTTCCTCTCCCATGCCTGCCAAGTGCCTCTCGCCTCCCTTCCTCCCTCCCCCCCTCACACACCCACAGGATCCTCGATGACGCAGTGGGCAGCGCGTGAGTCTCATAACCTCAAGTTCGTGAGTTCGATGATCGCTCCGGGCAACACTTTTGAAGGGCGTCAACAAAGGGGGCCCGATAACCTGTTTCGTGACTTGAAATAACTTGGACAGGGAACACTTTAACAGATTTCGATAACCTGTCTCCATGAGTGATAAAATGAACATTGACAGCAAATACTTCTACGGAGCCCAAGAATCTACTATAGTGATTGTTAACCCCTTGACTGCGAATTTCCTCACCAAGCTACAGAAATGGAACAAAAAGTGGCTGCTATAATTCAATGAAGAAAAATGTAAAGTCCTGCATCTTGGGAGGGGATATCCAGCACACCAATACCACATGGGGAACACTTCACTATCCACCACAGAGACAGAGAAAGACCTGGGACCAGGCTACCAGTGAAGGACAAATCCGTGCCAATCGCAGCGGATGGATTAAAAAAACTTAGGCAGCGAATACTTCAACAGAACTCGATAACTGGTCTTCGTAATCGCTAAAAGAACTTAAGCAACAAATACTTTAGTCATTAATATTATTATAGGAAAACTTTTGCACGTAATCATGATCATTAACAAATGTCCTAAAAGTTTCACTAAATTATATCTACATTTTTTTTTTTTACAACAAAGGAGACAGCTCAAGGGCACACACAAAAAAGGAAGCAATAATAAAAAAAAGCCCGCTACTCGAAGTAATAATTAAATAAAAACATGCGTTTCTTTCTCTCACAATCAATCAATCAATCAATCAATCATTCAGGAAATCAATCAATCAATCAGTTAATCAATCAATCAATAAATCAATCAATCAGTCAGTCAATCAATCAATCAATCAATCAATCAATCAGTCAATCAATCAATCAATCAATCAGTGAATCAGGATATCTATTTACCTATCTATCTTCTGCCTCAATCAATCTAGAACAAAGTCACTGAAGGCTGGAAAGAGATTACCCGACACCGGTTTATATAAAGAAGAGGATAAGAGCGTGGCAATGTCCTTCAGGCCTATAAACTTGACATCCCCGGCAGGTAAGAGAAGACGTCGAGGAGATAATTAGAGACGGACTCGACTTGTTCCTCGAGGGTGACATGTTTTTCCCTTTCCGCTCCTTCCTCTCACTCCCAACTGCCTTCCCTGTCCATACCTTCCCTATAGTCTCTCTCTCTCTCTCTCTCTCTCTCTCTCTCTCTCTCTCTCTCTCTCTCTCTCTCTCTCTGAGCCCTGTCAAAATTCTTCCTCCTCCTCCTCCTCCTCGTCACCTGTCCTAAAGGTAATCCTGATCCTCTTAAGCAGGTGAGGCAGGTGACTGTGATTGTTGTTGTTGTTGTTGTTATTATTTTTTGTTACTACTACCACCACTACTACTACTACTACTACTACTACGACAACAGTTATGACCCCCACTACTGCTGATACTATTGTTATTATTACTACTAACATTACGTCATAGGTAATTGTATTCTTCCTGTGTGTGTGTGTGTGTGTGTGTGTGTGTGTGTGTGTGTGATGTACGTTTCCTGGCGGCTATAAACGCACATAGAGGAAGATTTACACCTGAGATCGCCGCCCATTTGCCGCCCGTAAAGGTAACCACGAGGAATTTACGCTCAGGTGTGACGGTGTGTGTGTGTGTGTGTGTGTGTGTGTGTGTGTGTGTTTTGTCTTTCTTTCTTCCTTCCTTCCTTCCTTCCTTTTCTCCGTTTATCCTTTCCTTTCTTCCATCCTTCGCTGATTAGTTCCTCTTCTTCTTCCCATCTATCATTAATTCATTGCCCTTTTATTAACTACATCCTTCCTCTTCCTCCTTTTCTTCCTTCCTTCCTTCCTTTTTTCCCTTCTTAATCTTACCTTGCACCCCTTATTTATTTATTCCCTCTTTTTTTTTTTCCTCTTTTTCTTTCTTCCCTTATGTGGCTTTGTTCCTTCCTCCCTTCCTTCTTCCCTGCCTTTTTCTCTCCCTTCCTCCCTTCTATCCTTTCATACCCCCAATCACCTACCTTTCTTTCCTCTTATTCTTTCTTCCTTCCTATTCTTCTTCCTCCCTTCCTCTCTCTCTCTCTCCCTCCCTTCCTCCTCTCCCTCACCGTCTTATCTCCCCCTTCCCAATTCACTCACGCACTCAGTCCAAATCTTATTGCAACATAATGACACCAGAACCAGATCCTGTTTTGTTTCCCGTCCGGAGCGTTTACCTTCACCACCAGCAACAGGAGCAGTACCTGACGCGGACATCCTCCTGAAGGGCGTCTGTTGTGATTCCTGTGCGCTTCCCTTCAGGCGTTAGATGTGTTTAAGAAGGTAATCACACGGCGGCGGGACTTAATCATTTTGTTATCATGATATTACAAGAAGGAAACGAGAATTGGACGTGGTGCGTGAGGTGGGAGGAAGGGGTGGGGAGTGAGAGGAAGGGAGGAAGGGTTGGAGAAAGGAAGGGAAGAAGGGATGGAGATTGAACGGAAGGAGTTAAGAGGTGGGAGGAAGGGAAGAAAGGAGGAAGGGTAGGAGAAAGGAAGGGAGGAAGGGATGGAGATTGAAAGGAAGGAGTTAAGAGGTGGGAGGAAGGGAAGAAGCGAGGCAGGAAAGGAGAAAGGAAGGGATGGAAGGGAAGAAAGGAAAGGAAGGGATGAAGACAGGGAAAGGAGAGAAGAAGGAGATAAACAAAGAAGGAAGGAAGGTAGGTAGAAGAGAAAGGAAGAAAAATAATGGAAAGAAGACTGAAAGAGAGGGATGAAGGAGATGAAAGTGAAAAGGAGGAAGGTGGAAAAGAAATTAAGGAAGAAAGGAAAGGAAAAGGAAAGGATGTGATTAAAAGAGGAAAAGAGGGAAGAAAGGGAAAATAGAGGAATGGGGGGAATATGAGAAGAAAAAGGAGAAAAGGAGGAAGGGAAGAATAAGGAAGAGAGGGAAAAGAAAGAAAAGACAGGAAGAGAGGAAGGAAGAAAAGAGTGAAATATGAGAAGAAAAAGAAGGAAAGGAGGAAGGGGGAAAAAAGAGGGTAAAAACAGAGAAAGAGAAAAGAAAGAAAAGACAGGAAGGAGGAAAAGAATGAAAATAAAAAGAGAATGAAAGGAAAACAAAACCCGCGTACCTTTCCATGTTAAAAAAAAAAATATATATATATAAAAAAAAAAACGTTCCACGCGCCCCTGACTCATCCTGGTCTGGTAACGCTGCGTCACTTCCTTCTTTTTTTTCTTCTTCTTGGTTGGTGTTGGAAGAGACGTCAATGCGGTTTTTCTTTCTCAATCTAATCGTTTTTTTTTTTTTTTTTTTCCTTGATTGGTGTTGGTAGTGACGTCAATGCGGTCTCTCTCTCTCTCTCTCTCTCTCTCTCTCTCTCTCTCTCTCTCTCTCTCTCTCTCTCTCTCTCTCTCTCTCTCTCTCTCTCATTCTGGTAATTTTTCTTTTTTTTTGGTTCGAATTTTGTGTTTTTTTCTGCTTTTTTTTGGTTTGTATTTTTTTCCCCAATACTTTTGATCAATATCCTTCATCTTCCTTCCTAAATTTTGTCAGAGAAGAGGAGGAGGAAGAAGAAGGGGGCAAGGAAGATGACGAGTATGACGATGATAAAGATGACAGTAGCAATGATGATGATGATGATGATGATGATGGTGATGAGGAGGTGCCCTAGATTCATACCCTTCCTCTTCCACTCTCCTCCTCCTCCTCCTTCTTCTCTACCCTTTCTCTTCCATCCCCTCCTATCTTCACTTCCCTCTTGTTCCCTTTTCTTTGCTCAGAGTGAACGAATGAGTTTGATGTGTTTGATAAGCTTCCTTCCTCCTCCTCCTCCTTCTCTACCCTTTCTCCTCCATCCCCTCCTATCTTCCCTTTCCTCTTCTTCCCTCTTCTTTGCTCAGAGTGAACGAATGAGTTTGATGTGTTTGATAAGCCTCCTTCCTCCTCCTCCTTCTCAACCCTTTCTCTTCCATCCCCTCCTATATTCCCTTCCCTCTTGTGCCCTCGTTTTTACTCAGAGTGAACGAATGAGTTTGATGTGTTTGATAAGCCTTCCTCCTCCTCCTCCTCCTTCTCTACCCTTTCTCCTCCATCCCCTCCTATCTTCACTCCCATCTTCTTCCCTCTTCTTTGCTCAGAGTGAACGAATGAGTGTAATGTGAGTGTTATGAGTAAGGAAATATATGGCTTTTTTTTTCATTATTGTTTCCTTTGTTTTTTTTGCCCTTGAACGGTCTCCTTTGCTGTAAAAAAAAAAAAAAAACACCTCCATCTACTAACCTCCTCCCCCTTCTTCTCTTCCTTCTCCTCCTCCTTCTCTTCTTCCTTACTGTTTTTTTTTTGTGTTTGTGGTGTTGTTCCTTTTTTTTTGCCCTTGAACTTGTAAAAAAAGAAGAAAAAAACACAACAAACCACACACACACAAAGAAAACAGTAATGGAGGCAAAGAAGGAGGAGGAGGAGGAGGAAGAGAAGAAGGGGGAGGAGGTTAGGAGGAGATACGCTATGCAGTACTACAATATGTACCTAGTGTATTACGGAATATATGTGGACCACTAACAGCAACACCAACCTACTGAAAACCACGGAATGAGTGTCGAAAACTGCTTCCTCGGGTGTGTAAGAACAGTGATTAGGAAAGGACTGCTGGAGAGAGGGAATGCTGGATGTTGGAGGGTCTGTAAAGTGTAAAGTATATATTAGTGTTTATTTTTTTTTAGGAGTAGTTGTAGTAGAAGTAATGGAGGTGATATTAGTTGAAGTAGCGTCGTAATGGTGGTGGTGGTGGTAGTAATGGTTGTAGTAGTAGTAGTAGTTGTGGTAGTAGTAGTAGTAGTAGTGGTGGTGGTGGTGGTGGTGGTGGTAGTAGTAGTAGTAGTAGTAGTAGCAGTAGTAGTAGTAGTAGTAGTAGTAGTAGCAGTAGAAGTAGTAGTAGTAGATTAAAAGTGAAGGATAATCATTTTTTTTTTATCTTATTCTCTTTCTCTTTCACATCCTATCGTACACACACACACACACACACACACACACACACACACACACTCCCTTCCCCCTTCCCCCTCCTCCCTTTCCAACTCCCCCCCACCCCATTCCCCACACACCTACACTCCCTCCTCCCCCTCCCCTCCCCCCCCCACACACAGGTAAGTACACGCCCCCGCACAGGTAATGACGTACTTTTCGACGCAAAGACCCGCGATAAGGCGCGTAACGAGGCGAAATGAGCGTAACGCGGGGGGTGAATGCACGATAGCCGGTCACGTGAGGTGGGGGTGGGGCGGGGTGGGGAGGGGAGGGGGGAGGGTTGGGGAAGAGAGGTAGGGTAGGGTAGGGAGCGGAGGGGGGACGGTAGGGAAGGGGAGGAGATGAGAGGGGAGAGGGAGGGGATATGATTGAGGTGAGGGGTGTGGACGGGGAAGAGAGGGAGGAGGGAGGAGGATAAGAGGGAGGGAGGGAGGAGGAGGGAGAGGAGAGAAGAAGGGGAGGGGAGGGAGGGGGTGAGGAGAGAATGGGAAGAGAGGGGAGGGGGAGAGGAGCGAAGGGGAAGGGAGGGAAGGGGGAGCAATGACATCTTTTCCCTCCACCCCAAATATCTCCTCCTCCCTTCTCTCCTTCCTCTCTCCTCCTCCCTTCTCTCCTTCCTCCCTTCCTACCTTCCATCCTTTGTTTCCTCTTCCTCCTCCATTCTTTTCACGCTTCCTATCTTCTACCTCCTCTTCTTTTCTATTTCCTCTTGTTTCCTCTTTATCCTTTTCACGCTTCCTATCTTCCTACGTTCTCTTTTTTTTTCTTTTTTTTCTTTCCTCCTTTTTCTCTCTTCCATTCTTTCTTGTTCCTGATTTCTTTCTTTCTTCTTCCATATTCTTCCATCCGTTATATCTTTCATGTCTTCCTATCTTCTTCCATTCCTACTCTCCGCTTCTTCTTTTTCTCTTCTTCCCCTTTTCATTTCTCCCTTTGCCATCCACACTTTCGTTCCACAGTCCTTGTTCTCCCCTTCCTCCTCCTCCTCCTCCTCTTTCTCCTTTTCTTCCTATTCCTTCCTACATCTGTTAACATTCCCTCTTCCTGTATCATACCTGTCCTTTTCTTTTCCATTAGTTATTGTTTCTCCTTTCTCCTCCTCCTCCTTCCTTCTTTCTTTCCCTCTTCTTCCTTCATTCCTTTCACTCTTCTTATTGTTTCTCCTTCCTCCTCCTCCTCCTTCCTTCTTTCTTTCTCTCTTCTTCCTTCATTCCTTTCACTCTTCTTATTGTTTCTCCTTCCTCCTCCTCCTCCTCCTCCTCCTCCTCCTCCTCCTCCTCCTCCTCCTCCTCCTCCTCCTCCTCCTCCTCCTCCTTCCTTCCTTCCTTCTTTCTTTCCCTCTTCTTCCTTCATTCCTTTCACTCTTCTGGTCTTCAATTCACCTGATTCTCTTTCACTCCTTTTTTTTGCGACCTATTCCTCCTCAACTCTTCAGCTCTCTCCTCCTTCTCCTTCCCTTGTCTCTCTTCTCCCTTCTCCTCCACCCCATCATCTCCCAGCTTTCTCTCCTCTTCTCCACTATTTCTCTTCTCTCCCTCTTCACTCTTTCCTTCCCTCTCTCCCTCCATTCAATTATTCCCTCTCCTTCTAACACACACACACACACACACACACACACACACACACACACACACACACACACACACACCAAAAAAAAAATGGAAGGAAGGAGGAAGGGGAGGGATGGAAGACAGACACACAGACAGACAGACAGACAGACAGATGGGGATGTTGAGGCCTGCCATCAAGACCCAAAAAAATGGAGAGGCATTATGGATGAGAGAGAGAGAGAGAGAGAGAGAGAGAGAGAGAGAGAGAGAGAGAGAGAGAACGGCAACACTTAATTAAAGACCAAGAAGACCCAAGACACCATATCAAGACTCTCTCTCTCTCTCTCTCTCTCTCTCTCTCTCTCTCTCTCTCTCTCTCTCTCTCTCTCTCTCTTTTGACCGTCATTTACATCACAGCCATCAAAGCGACCTTGGTTTGGAGGACGAGGAGGAGGAAAAGGAGGAGGAGGAGGAGGAGGAGGAGGAGGAGGAGGAAGTGGAAGAGGAAGAAGAAGTTGAAGTTGAAGTGACTGGAAGATGAACTGGTCGGGGTTGTTTCTGAAGGTGTTTCTGGGTCTGAGTGACTGACAAAGTGACTGAGGAAAAGAGAGAGAGAGGGAAGGCGGATGAGAGTGGGCTGACTGTATGACTGACTGGCCTTCTGACTGACTAAATGAAGTGACTGGGAAAGAGAAGATTAGCTGACTAAATGACGGACTAACTGAACTGTTTGAGAAAGAAGACTGACTAACTGACTGACTGAAGTGCTTGAGAGAAGACTGACTGACTCACCGACTGACTGACTAACTGACTGGGAGATGAAATGTTCGGGGCTGTTTCTGAGGGTGTTTCTGGGTCTGACTAACTGACAAACTGACTGAGAAAAAGAGAGAGAGAGGGAGAAGGTGCATGAGAGGGAGTGACTGTATGACTGACTGGCTTTCTGACTGACTAACTGAAGTGACTGGGAAAGAGAAGACTGGCTGACTAAATGACTGACTGACTGAACTGTTTGAGAAAAAGACTGACTGACTCACCGACTGACTGGCAAACTGAAGTGATTGGAAGATGAACTGGCCGGGGCTGTTTCTGAGGGTGTTTCCGGGTCTGAGTGACTGACAAACTGACTGAGGAAAAGAGAGAGAGAGAGGGAGTGACTGTATGACTGACTGGCTTTCTGACTGACTAACTGAAGTGATTGGGAAAGAGAAGACTGGTTGACTGAATGACAGACTGACTGAACTGTTTGAGAAAGAGGAGAGAGGGAAGGCGGACAAGAGGGAGTGACTGTATGACTGACTGACTTGGAGATGAACTGGCTGGGCTGTTTCTGAGGGTGTTTCTGGGTCTGGGTCTGGGTCTGGGAGGAGTGACGCCGTAATGGTACGTGTCGAGGCCCGATCACCGCTTATCATTTATCCTCGTCCGGCCTCGTCCGCGTGAATGGCCCTTAGTCGGCCCTCACCCGCGCCCCGACCATACAAACCCCAACATTACCCGCCGGCGCCCGTCACTCCCCGCGCCTAATTTGTATCATCAACCATTAGAATGTAATTGTACCCCGCAGCCATGTATCATTTCATATAAACATGTGTCTTTTCCTCTCATTATTAAAAAACCTCCTCCCGCGGACGCCTCGCCAGAACGGGCCTTCGGGACGGGCTGAACAGAGCTGGATGTCGCGAGGTGGGAGCGGGGATGCGGCGCCGACCTGCCATTTTTCGCGTCCTTCTGCCCACTCCTACAGGAAGGTTGACAGGCCCGGCGGAGGGAAGGTCATAATTTGGGGATAATCCTGAGGCGCCTCGGGACACACGGCCACGGCAGGGAGGGAAGAGATGGAGAGGGAATAGGAGAAGGGAGTAAGGGAGGAGGGAAGACATGGAGGGAGGGAGAGGGAATAGGAGAAGGGCGTAAGGGAGGGAGAGGGAGAGGGAGAGAAGTATATAAGGAGCCTCTGCATCTGTTATTATCACAGTTACCACTATTACGGCGCCTTTCCACCCTCCCTCCCTCCCTCCTTCTCTCCCTTCTTCTCTCCTTCCTTCCTTTCCACTGCAAGATACCTTCGGAGAGATGGAGAGAGAGAGAGAGAAAGAGAAACACCTTCCCATGATAAAAAAAACTACATAGATTGATGGATAGATAGATAAAGAGAGATAGAGATAGATAGAGAGAGATAGAGAGAGAGAGAGAGAGACAAGATAAAGCCTCCTCCCTCCTCCTCCCACTCACTCCTCCTCTCACTCCCTCCCTCCCTCCCTCCCTCACTCACTCACTCACTCACTCTGCACTCGTTCTTCTTTTCTTTCTTTATCGCTTCCTCGCCAGTCAACTCCAAACTCGTTCTTATCAATATCTCCATTTTAGTTATTGGCTTTTAATCTTTATGTTTCCTGCTGCATAAATCGGTCTTAACCCCCGAGAGAGAGAGAGAGAATCACACACTCACTTATTTAATTCTGTCATGTCTGTTATCTCTCTCTCTCTCTCTCTCTCTCTCTCTCTCTCTCTCTCTCTCTCTCTCTCGACAAGTATGAGGGGCTGGCCATTAGTTTGTGCCTGGCTCTTCTCTCTCTCTCTCTCTCTCTCTCTCTCTCTCTCTCTCTCCCCGGCCATTCGTTCCCTGCCTCCCTAATAACAACACAAGGCAGCTAATACGTCCTAAATGATCCCTTATCTGCAGGATCAACACTCGTCTTCCCCCCTTCCCCCTCCCCTCCTCTCCTGCAGGACTCCAGACTGGTATCCTTCACTTACAAGCTCCCTCCCTTCCTTCCTTCCTACCTCTCTCCGTCTCTCTCCTTCCCTCCCTCCCTCCACGACTATCTTTCTCATCTCATCTCATCTCATCTCATCTCATCTCCTTTCTCATCTCTGTAACCTTCTACCTTTTGTCTAATAATTTTTTTTTTCTTCTTTTCTTCTTCTTCTTCTTCTTCTTTTTCTTTTTTTAATTCACTTGTTCGTCATGACTTTAGACCTTACGCCTCCTTCTTTCTTCTTTCCTTTCTTTCATTTTCTTCCTTATTTCTTTCCTTCCTTTCTTCCTGCCTTCCTTCCTTCCATCCTTCTTTCCTTCCTTCCTTCTTTCTTTCCTTCCTTCCTTCGTTCCTCCATCCCTTCCTTCATCTCTACCTACCTACCTACCTACTTACCCACCTACCTTCATCCCATTCTCCCTCATACATCAACCGAGTCACACGCCACTGGAACAACCTCCCTGCTGAAGTCGTAAGCGCAGAAACTATCAACTCCTACAAAATTCACATCGACCGTTACTTCATGACAACAGGAGTAAGCTGAACGTACGCAGTGAAGTGCTCTGATATGCTCTGAGCGTACCAAGTGACTGTCAGGCAGATCACGGCAGTAGAGCAGGGTGCCTCGTGATGGGCTAAGACTTCCTGTTGCCTGTCTATCCATGTTTCCTTGTTTCCTTCCTTCAGCATTACTCTTACTGTTACAGACATCGGTAGTATTTATTTCTTTTTAACTCCATTGAAATGATGAGACAAGTTGACCAATGGATTAAATCAGAGAAGCAGGTAACTTCATAATGAGCTAATAGGTTTTCTGCGGCCTGCTCATCATTGTTTCTGTGCTTCCATGTTTCTTCTTCCTCCTCCTCCTCCTCCCCTTCTCTTCTTTTTGCTTATGTTCTTGTTCTAGTTCTTGTTTCTTCTTCTTCTTCTTCTTCTTCTTCTTCTTCTTCTTCTTCTTCTTCTTCTTCTTCTTCTTCTTCTTCTTCTTCTTCTTCTTCTTCTTCTTCTTCTTCTTCCTCCTCCTCCTCCTCCTCCTCCTATTCCTCTTTTCGTCATATTCCTGTCATTCGTCCTCTTTTTCCTCCTTCTCGGAATCTAATTTAATACATTAGCGACAATTATTCAATCAGGTGTTCTCTCTCTCTCTCTCTCTCTCTCTCTCTCTCTCTCTCTCTCTCTCTCTCTGATGATATTACAATTTGGGTTAAGAAAATGAATCCACTTTTGCAATTGGATTAAGACAAGTGGATAATGGAAGACTTTTTTTTGAGAGAGAGAGAGAGAGAGAGAGAGAGAGAGTATAGTCATTTTCTTTAATTCTTCTTTTTAACTGTTTTCCTTCTCTTTGCTCTAATTTTCCTCCTCTTACATTCTCCTCCTCCTCCTCCTCCTCCTCCTACTACTACTACTACTACTACTACCAATACCACTACTATTACAACAACTTTTACTAATACTAATTTTCTCTTGCTGCGATCACTACTACAACAACTTCTACTTCTACTACTTTACTGCTACTAATACTACTACAACCACTTCTAACACGCCACACTTTTCCTCGCTATCCGCTCCCCAGACAACGACCCACGCTCCAGCCCTCACCCTCTTTCCGCCTCCTGATCCGCTATGAGTCTCGCTACCGCCTCCGGCCTGCGTGACAGACCCCAAGAAGACGCGAGCTTGGGTGCGGCTGAGCGACTTGAGGCATCGGGGAGTGCTGATGGAGAGAGGGACGCTGCCTTGCCGGTACTCACTGCAAAGGAAAGAAAAGGGAGTCAGACACAGAGGGTAAAGAAGGTTATAAGGGTGTTCAATGAAGAAGCAGAAGAGAGATTTGAGGTATGTGATAGAGAGGGGCGCTGGCTGGCCGGTACTCACTGCAGAGGGAAAAAAAAGAGAGGTCGTAAGGATGTTTATATGGCGCTGGAAACATATGAGGGAGCAGAAGAGGGACTTGAGGTACGCGAAGAGCTGATCAAGAGAGAGACATTGCTATACCGTCACTCACTACCAGGGAACGGATAATGTGGGTTCAGAGTTTAGACATTGCTGAAAGAAACTAAAAGGGAAAGGAAATGAAGTTACTTTGTGTGTTAAAAAGATGTTGGAATAAAGGAAGCTATATTATACAGATGCTGCCATGCCAACACTCACAGCAAAGAAGAGTATGAGTTTAGGCGATACTGAAACAGACTCAAAGGAAAAGGAAAAAAAAAAGATACTTAGTGTGTTAATAGAATGTTGGAAAAGAGAAAGCTAATCAACCGGCCTCTTGCAGACTCCTTACGTTCTTATGTTCTTATGTTCTTATGACAGACGCTGTATAAGAAGGAGAGATAATCAGAAGAAAATGACAAATAAGCTTGCGTGTTAAAATGATAATGAAAACAAAGATTAAAACATAGAAAAAAGCTGCCATTGCCTCAGTCTCTGCAAAGGTTAAAAAGATAGATAGATAGATAGATAGGCAGACAGTCAGATTAAATAGATACAGATATAGAGATAGACACAGGTAGATAGATAACTAGATAGACAGATATATAAAGAAAACGAGAGAGAGGATGCTTCTGACACACACACACACACACACACACACACACACACACACACACACACACACACACAAACACGCTTGAGACGAGGCGACGCAAACCTTTGAAAGAGAAGTTAATCCCATCTCGTTGTCGAAGGAACACGAATTTGCCGAGTGACATCAGCGGCGGCGGCAAAAAAGACGTCACGTTCCTCCGCTCAAAGGCCGAAGGAGGGGAAGGAAAGAAGTAGAGGTTTGTTGAATACACGAGTCGAAGCTGCACGTCTCGCCGCTATAGAAAAATACTTAGAAAAAAAAACGTTAACAAGGAAAATAATCATAATTCTCTAGATGAGGATGGCAGAGCGGCGGTGTTAATGAGAGGCGGAGAATGAGAGATTGAAATAAAGTCATGCGAAGGAGAAGAGAAGGAGGAGGAGTAGGAGAAGGAGGAGGAGGAGGAGTTAATGATGATGATTGTGATTATAATGATGATAAAAGAGAAAGGAATGATGTGGAAGAGGAGAAGAAGGAGGAGGAGGAGGAGGAGGAGGAAGACGAGAAAAAGAAAGAGGAAAAAGAAGAAGAAAAAGAAGAGTAGTTGGAGGAAGAGGAAGAAGAGTAGGAGTAGAAGTAGTAGTAGAAGGAGAAGGAGGAAGAGGAAGAAAAGAGAGAAAAAAGAAGGAGGAAGGAGGATATGGAGGGATAAACATGTACACTTGGAAGGGCAGACAACAGAAAATATGTTTAATCCATTTCAATTTAATTATAGTAGAAGGAAAAGGAGGAAGAGGAAGAAAAGAGAAAAAAAAGAAGGGACAAACATGGAAACCTGGAAAAGCAGACAACAGGAAATATATTTAATCCATATCAATTTAATTTCACGGCATTTTAATAACCCGCAGAGCACTTGTTATATATATGCACACAGGAAACGATAAACTCATTCCTGTCTTAACGAAATGAGAGTCAAAGCTATTTCTAAAGGAGCTGATCTCACTGGTTATATTCACAGGAAGCTTGTTTCAGTGGCGGATAACTCGGTTTGAGGAGAAATTAGTCACGATGGAAGATGAGGAAGAGAAGATGAGATGGAGATGGAAGAGGAATAGGAGATGGGAAGATGAAGATGGCGTTACCTTCGACACACACACACACACACACACACACACACACACACACACATACAGAAGCAAAGTGCCAAGAGATAAAGAATTTGGAGAGTTGTTTTCTTAAAAGGATAATAATTGGCGTTTCTTCTCCTTCCTCCTCCTCCTCCTCCTCCTCCTCCTCCTCCTCCTCCTCACTTTTGTCCCCCCTTTCCATTACCCCCCCTTCTCCTTTTCTTCCGCCTCCCAGTTCCATTGCCTCAAAATTTTCTCTTCTTTCTTCACATATTGTCTTCTGCTCCTCTTTCTTCTTCTTCTTCTTCTTCTTCTTCTTCTTCTTCTCCTTTTTTGTTTTTCTTCTTCTTCATCTTCTTCTCCAAACCATCTTCCTCCTCCTTCTTCTCCTCCCTATTATAATTATTTCCTCTTCTCATTTTTCAATCTACTCTTTTTCCTTCCCCACTTTCCATTTCCCCACTTTCTCCTCTTCCTCCTTCACCTGTTCACTTTTCATCTTTTCTCTCTTCTTCTCTTCTATTTCCTCACCTCCTCCTCCTTCTCCTCCTCCCCATCTATTCCTTCGTCTCCATCTCCCAACTTCCTTTTTCATTCCTCAATTTCTCTTCCCCCTTCACCTAATGCTGTTTCTTCTTCCTCCTCCTCCTCTTCCTCCTTCATCACCATCCCTTGTTTTCTTCCTTTATCCTCTTCCATCTCCCTACTTTCGTCTCTTCCTCCCTTACTTAATACCCTTTCTTCTTCTCTTTCTTCTTTTCTATATCCCCACTGCTTCCTCCTCTTCCCCCCGCCCCCCCCCCACACACACACAACAGGTGCCGCCACACAAAACAGTCTGCCCCACGCTGTACCTGACGGCCGGAGACTCGTTTCGGTAATTACCCGCGACGCACAGGTAAGCCGAGTTTATTTGCTGGCCCGGGCGTCCCTACCTGGCCGGCACATTCATCAACACGCAACGTCTCACACCCGCCCTGGAACTGAGGAAGAAGAGGAGGAGGAGGAGGAGGAGGAGGAGGAGGAAGGGGAGGAAGAAGAGGAGGAAGAGGAACTGGTTTTGGGATGATGCAGGTAACTAACTATCTGACTAACTTGACTTGGCTCTCTTGGGTAGTGGTAGTGGTGGTGGTGGTGGTGGTGGTGGTTTGATTGAACTGGGTCGTAAGTTGTTTTTATATTCTTCTTTGTTTGGTTTCTTGTTTTTTTTTCGTCCGTCTTCTACTGTTTGTGATGTCATGTCGAAGAGGAGTTTTAAGTTTTTCCTTCTTTTTGTCTTATTTCGTTGTTTATTTGTCTTTCTATGTTTTTGTTTTGTTTGTTTCATGGGTTAGGTTAGGTGGGGTTAGGTTCAAAGGAGCTGCCTTGTATAGTTCTACCGGCCTCTTGCAGACCCCCAATGTTCTTCTGTTCTAATGTCCCTCTTCCTTACTCTTCAGAACCCGTCATGTCCTTCACTTCTACACATACTCAAGGCGATTCCTGATGACAGTCCACTCACCTTAACTATAAAAACCCCTACCCCCTTCCCCTCACCCTCTCCCTCTTCCTCTCTCTGGGGTGGAACAGAAGGAATAGGTGAGGGAGACGAGGAGGAGGTGGTTTGTCATCTTCATATTAGGCCGATCCCTCCATTTCCTTACTCGTGTTTCGCTCGTTTAAAGAGATTTCACCTATTTCCCCATTTCCCTTCTCGTCACAAGTGCTCTCTCTGTTCCCATTTCCTGACCCTATTCCTATTCCATTTCTTGCTTCTATATTCCTACCCATGTCCCGCCCATCTAAAAACCCACACCCATCACCCACATCCCCAATACAAGTGCCCTCTCTGCTCCCATTTCCTGACCCCATCCCCATTTCTCCACTACCATTTTTTGCTTCTATATTCCTACCCATGTCCCGCCTCTCTAAGAAACCACACCCATCACCCTCATCCCCATTATAAACGCTCTCTCTGCCACCATTTCCGGCCCCCATTTCCATTTATCTACTACCAATAATTCCTCCTATTCCCATTTCTTGCGCCTATTTTACTACGTATGTCCCTCCCTGTCTAAAGAGCCTCACCCATTTCCCTTCCTTCCCATTACGAGTGTTCTCTCTGCCACCATTTCCTGCCCCCATTTCCGCTTATCTGCTACCATTTCTTACTCCCATTCTCATATTTTCCTCCTATTTTCCTACGTATGTCCCTCCCTGTCTAAAGAGCCTTACCCATTTCCTTTCCTTCCCATTACAAGTGTTCTCTCTGCTACCATTTCCTGCTCCCATTTCCATATATCTACTACCAATAATTCCTCCTACTCCCATTTCCTTGTCCTATTTTCGTACGTATGTCCTTCCGAATCTAAAGAGCCTCACCCATTTCCCTTCCTTCCCATTACAAGTGTTCTCTCTGCTACCATTTCCTGCCCCATTCCACCCTCAAATACTTGCTACCTGCCCCCACCTGCCCGGCCCTCCCCTGACCCCACCCTCTTACCTGGCCTGTCTTCCGCCCCCCTCTCTACACTCCCCCCCTTCCCCCTCCCTCCTCCCCTCCGCTGCTAATTGGTGCATGTTAGGGGTAAAAAAAGAGAGAGAGAGTGTTACACATTAAGGAGACAGTTAAGTGATACAGATATACTGATTGGACACACACACACACACACACACACACACACACACACACACACACACACACACACACACACACCATGATCAGTGAAGTGAAAATAATTGACTTAAAACACCACTAGCTTCCTCTCTCTCTCTCTCTCTCTCTCTCTCTCTCTCTCTCTCTCTCTCTCTCTCTCTCTCTCTCTCTCTCTCTCTCTCTCTCTCTCTCTCTCTCTCTCTCTCTCTTACTGTTTCCTCGATTTCTTATATACATTTTCCAATTTTCTTTATCTTATTTTTCTTTCCTCCCTTCCTTCCTTCATTCCTTCCTCCTCTCTTCCTTTTTTCTCCCTTAGACTAACTCTCCATCTCCCTTCTCTTCCTTCGCCTCTCCCTTCTTTTCCTTCTATGGCTTCTCTTCCACATTTCTCTCTCTTTATCTTCTCTTCCTTTCCTCCTTTCCTTTCCATTTTGTTAATCTATTCTCTTCCTTCATCTTCTTTTCCTTTCTTCCTTTCCCTTTTTCTTTTTGTTAATATATTTGTGGTTTTACTATTGCTGAGTTTAATCTCTCTCTCTCTCTCTCTCTCTCTCTCTCTCTCTCTCTCTCTCTCTCTCTCTCTCTCTCTCTCTCTCTCTCTCTCTCTCTCTCTCTCTCTCTCTGTGAAGTTTTACTAATATTGACTTTAATCTCTCTCTCTCTCTCTCTCTCTCTCTCTCTCTCTCTCTCTCTCTCTCTCTCTCTCTCTCTCTCTCTCTCTCTCTCTCTCTCTCTCTCTCTCTCTCTCTCTCTCCTCTCTCTCTTTTCCCTTCTCCTCTCTCCTCTCTCTCTCTCCTCCTCCCCCTCTTCCCTCTCCCCTCCCGTCAGCTGATTGATCGCCGCCATTATACATTTTAATCGAAATGTTTTGTCTGGCGACGCAAAAACTCGCCCCGGCCCCGCGCGGCTCAAATGAGGGAGTTTCTATTTTCTTTTATATTGCTAAGTATCATTAAGCAAAGTAAGGCGGCAAAAAAGTGACCCCAGCAGGTTCCCTTGGGGGGCGCGGGGGGGTGGGGTGGGGGTGGGGGGAAGTGTGCGTGTGTGTGTGTGTGTTCACTAAAGAGACCTACTAAACATTCTTTTTTTTTTGTCTTTTTATTATCCATTTCTCTCTCTCTCTCTCTCTCTCTCTCTCTCTCTCTCTCTCTCTCTCTCTCTCTCTCTCTCTCCACTTATTAATTAAAAACACTAACAACTACATTATCAGTCAGTAATAATAACACTACTACTACTACTACTACTACTACTACTTCTACTACTACTACTACTAATAATAATAATAATAATAATAACAATAACAACAATAACAATAATAATAAGAGACAGCATCATGACAAAAGTGAGAGAACCAGGTATGCAAAAACTTACCTGGACGGGAGAGGCTGGGCAGGTGAGGTGAGGGGAGAGGGAGAGGGAGGGGGTAGGAGGGGGTGAGGAGGGGGCGTAAAAAGAGGTGAGGTGAGAAGCGTCAGGGCGCAGTAAAGAAAGCCTGCGCCACTGTTCATGCGTCCCCCCCCCCTTCCGCCCCCCGCCCCCCCATTACTTACCACCAACCAACCACCCCCATCTGTACTATAAAACCCCGACCCCCTTCTCCCAGTACCTCCATCCCCCCAACAGTGCCATTACCCCCCCTTTCGCCCCCCTCCCCCCCATTACTTAACCCCCCCTCATCTGTACTATAATACCCCGACCCCCCCCCCCCTCTGCCACTACCTCCACAAACCCCCCACCAGTGCCTATCCCCCTCACTAAATGTACAACTTCCACCACCACATTCATCACCAGCACCTCCATCATCACCACACCCATCATCACCATCACCTCCACTACTGTCACTACGATCACTACTATCATCATCACTGTCACCTTTGTCATCACCATCACCGGCACTACAACTTTCACCATCACCGTCTGTCTCTTTAACCACCACCACCACCATCACCATCACCACCGTCATCACCACCACTATCATTACCATCATCCACTGTCACTATAATCACCACCACCATCACTACCACTTCTGTAATCACCATCATCTAGCATCACAGCACCACTATCTTTGTTAATGTTACTACTAATGTTACTACTACTACTACTACTACTATTGCTATTACTACTACTACTACTACTACTACTACAACCAAAACCACCACCAATAACAACAACAAGAACAACAACAACAATACACACACACACACACACACACACACACACACACACACCACCACCACCACCACCGCCACCAATTAAATAACATCAACGTGTGAATGTAAAAATAATAATCCTAAAAAAAAAAAATAATTATCGTAAAACTAATGATGGCGGAAGCTGAGAGCGTAAATTAGCTGGATGGTTCTGATAATGGCGAGAGAGAAGAGCAAAAAAAAAACATTATTATACTTTTCCGCATTCATTCATTAATTTTTTTCCTGTTTAATTTCCTCTCTCTCTCTCTCTCTCTCTCTCTCTCTCTCTCTCTCTCTCTCTCTCAAAAATAAAAATAAAATAAACGTATATTAAATAAACTGAATACAATAAGGACGAAAAATTATGACAATGATGATGATGGCGGGGGGGGGAGGAGGAGGAGGAGGAAGAGGAAGAAGTATAAGATGGTGAATAAAAGTGTGTGTGTGTGTGTGGGGGGGGGGGGGGTGCGTGTATTTGTGTGTGTAAGTGTGTGTGTGTGTGTGTGTACGTAAGAGTAGGCAAGAGGGCGGGACAGTAAGCAGCAAGTGTACATTAACCCAACATAATAGTTTTTCTTCCTCTTCAGACACTCACTTAGCGACATCACACTTCGTTTCCTCATTAAAAACCACGAAGGAGGAGGAGGAGGAGGAGGAGGAGGAGGAGGAGGAGAGGGAGGATTGGGAGAAGGATTCATCTTTACGTAAGTGTCCTTTTAGGTATTCTTAGACGCTTCCGCCTTTCACATCAAATGTTTCCAATGGCCGAAAAGGAGATTAATCGGGTTCTCAGGATTTTTTCTTTCACGTTGAGGGTGGTACAGAACAGTCACATTACCATCAGGGCGCGGGGTCCAGGCAACCACAAGCCGGCAATGTTCAGTCACCGCCGAGTGGCCCAGACTACCCTTGCATATAAGCACCATTTCGTGACTACCAGCTACAAACAAGTCGTTGGTGAACATTACGCGACCTGCACCGCCGGCCTTTGAAGGAGCTGGACGTGGAAGCATCTACCCACACTGAAGACCACCTATCAACCCGGACTCTACTTGTTTGCTTGATTGTCTGTCAGGTATCTTGTTTACTTGCTTGTTTGTCTGGTGTTTGGTTGATTGTCAGTTTTTTTTCTTGGTTGTTTGTTTGATTGGTTGATTGTCAGGTGTTTTGGTTGCTTGGTTTGTAGATTCTCACTCAAGAGAGAATCTAAGATGAGTTCCAGGGGGTAGCACGATCGAAGCAAGATACCGGGGCCATACGCAATACGAAAAAAAAAAAAAATCAATTACTTCTCCTAGTGTTTTCTTCTTTCTTTTCCTTTTTCTATCATTTTAGTATCTTTCTTTCTTATTTTTTTTCTTTCATTTCATCTCCTCCTTCCTTGGCAGTTTACGAGAGGCGGTAATAATGATAGTAATAAGCGCAATAACCGTAATAACAATGCGAGTGGGCGGGAACAGGTGGCGCGGCGGGCGACAAAAAGCGACGGGCGGGAGACATGTTTACGACGCGACCGAGAGCCCTGACCGAGAGCACTTGTCAACGGTGATTTCCTGCTGGTTGCTTGTGCTCCCGAGTGATGACAGGAGGCGGTGGTTGTGGTGTTGATGTGCTGTTGTTGTTCCGGATTACTTTTTCTTCCTGTTGTTTTTTTCTATTTTTTTTTATTTGGTGTTTGTCTTCCTCTTGCTTTTTAATCCGTTTCTTTTACTTGTTTTTTTCTATGTTTGGTTTTCTTTTCGCGTTTTGATTTGGGGTTTGTCTTCCTCTGTCTTGGGGTTTGTCTTCCTCTGTCTTGGAGTTTGTCTTCCTGTTGCTGTTCTGTTTTCCTGTCTATTTTTCTTTCGATTTGCTGATTTTTCTTCATGTTTGCTTCTTGATCTGTTGCTGTTATTCCTGTTATTTATTTGCCTTTGGATCTTCTTGTTATCTTGTTCTCTTTCCATTGTTATGCTCTTCTTCCCTGCCCATCCGTTAATCTCCTTTCTCTGTTTTCCTTCTTGTCTTGCTGTTGTTGTGTTGTCCTGTTAATCCTTTTCGTTGCTGTTCTTTTGTTTTTCCCTTCCTCCGTTCTTCCGTCGCGAGCTCTTCATTCTGTTATCACTCTTGCTCTTCCCTATTCATTTGTTACTCTCCTTTCTCTGTCTTACTTCTCCTGTCTTGTCATTCTTCTCTCTTTTCCTTTTCCTTTTCTCCGCTTTCACTATGTAAGCTCTTCATTTTGTTGTTCTTCCCTTTTCCTGATTTTCACTAACGTATTACTTGCTTCTGTTGTCTTGCTAAGCTCCTTTCTTCAGTACCCTTGCTTTTTCTTTCCTTTTTCCCCCTTTGCAAACTCTTCATTCTGCTCTTCTTCTTCCTTTTCCCTGTTCAGCCGTTAAAGCCTTTCTTTGTTCTCCTTTTCATCTTGCTCCTGTTGTCCTGCTAACCTCCTCTTCGCTTCTGCTCTCTTTCTTTTCTTCTTCTCCGTTCCTCGTTCTGTTGCACGCCCTTCATTCTGTTGTTATTCCTTTTCCCTGTTCAGCCGTTAAAACCTTTCTTTGTTCTCCTTTTCATCTTGCTCCTGTTGTCCTGCTAACCTCCTCTTCGCTTCTGCTCTTTCTTTTCCTTTTCTCCGTTCCTCGTTCTGTTGCACGCCCTTCATTCTGTTGTTATTCCTTTTCCCTGTTCAGCTGTTAAAACCTTTCTTTGTTCTCCTTTTCATCTTGCTCCTGTTGTCCTGCTAGCCTCCTCAATTCTGCTCTCTTTCTTTTCCTTTTCTCCGTTCCTCGTTCTGTTGCACGCCCTTCATTCTGTTGTTATTCCTTTTCCCTGTTCAGCCGTTAAAACCTTTCTTTGTTCTCCTTTTCATCTTGCTCCTGTTGTCCTCCTAACCTCCTCTTCGCTTCTCCGTTCCTCGTTCATTCTTTACCTGCAGCAGCGCCAGGAAACACACGCAATAAGCGGTAATAGGTCCCAGCAAGACGGCCGCAGCGACTCATAGTTACAAGCATGACGCGGCGGAAAAGAAAACAATGTCAGTATATTCTTCAGCTGACACAGTGTTCCGCCGCGGCTCTTAATAATCCCCCCTTCCCTTCCCCGTGTGCTCCCTGCTATGTGTTTCAGGATGTAGTAGTGAGGAGACTCGTAGTAGTGGTGCAAGGGGGTCATCTCGTCTGTCAGCAGTGATATGGGAGCCCCCGAGAACGTGTTGTTTATCATTTGTCTTGTGATGAAGCTATTCCGCCCGCTGTCCAGGATCCTAATGCAAGAGTGAGCTATTGTCTTCGCTTTCTCATCCCTTTATTGTTATTATGATTATACTACTACTACTACTACTACTACTACTACTTACTATTATTATCATTAGACAGTGTTTAGTAGAGCCTATTAAAGAATACAAATGCTATATATTACAAAGTCTGTTGCCCCGATACACCTGACAGAGAGAAAAATTAAGAGATACTTTAGGAGGATTAAGTAGAGGATAAATCAAATAAATAACGTCTGGCTAAGTAGTAGGATGAAGTCAAATAATAATAATGATTTAGAAATAATGAAGAGAGCGTGTTTCCTTCTTCCCGTGACTTTTGTGTTTTGAAGAGGAGAGAGAGAGAGAGAGAGAGAGAGAGAAGACAGAAAGAGATAAGAGACAGAGAAAAGGAGAGAAAAGAAAACAAAAAAAGAAATAAACAGCAAAGAAAGAAAAGAAAGAGAAAAGAGAGGAAAAAAAAGAAAAAAAACAGTAATACCAAAACAAAAAACAAAAAAACAAGTCATTATAAATCGACTGCCTCTCACTTTTACACACCAATTACTACTACAACAAACCCCCCACCCCTCCCCCTTCACCCCATCACTACCACCCTACCCAACCCCTCGCGGCTATTCGTCCTCCTGCAGGGCCCCAAGACGCTCGCTAAAAACCCCTTCCCCGCGCGGCCCTGCATTGCTAGCGCGCCGGGTGGTGGTCGCGGCGTGTTCCGTAGCGTAAGGAGACGAGACTCACCTTGATATTTACACGGTTGAAAAATGGGGTGTGTCGTGGCTGGTTGTTAGTTGTTGTGTTTTTTAGTTAGGGTTTGGGATGGGTTCTTTGTGTCTCGACTCTCCCTCCCTCTCTCTCTCTCTCTCCTTTTCTTCCTTGTTTTCTTTCTTTCTTCTTTTCCTTATACTTTCCTGATTTCTCTTGCTTCTTTATTTTTTTTTTTTAGTTAGGGTTTGGGTTGGGTGCTCTGTGTCTTAACTCTCCCTCTCTCTCTCTCTTTCTCTCTCCCTTTCTTCCTTGTTTTCTTTCTTTCTTCTTTTCCTTATACTTTCCTGATTTCTCTTGCTTCTTTATTTATTTTTTTTAGTTAGGGTTTGGGTTGGGTTCTCTGTGTCTCAACTCTCCCTCTCTCTTCCTTTCTTTCTTTTGTTTTCTTTCTTTCTTCTTTTCCTTATACTTTCCTGATCTCTCTTGCTTCCTTTATTTTTTTATGTATGTTTGGATTCTACGTCTCAAACCTTCCTATTCTCTTACTCCTTTCTTCTTTCCTTGTTTCTGTTTTGTATTAGACTTCGATTCTCTGTCTCAACTTTCCCTATTTTTCTTTCTATTATCCTGCTATTTATTCTCCACCTCTCTTCCTTCCTATTCGCTTTCATTTAGCTTGATTTTTTTTTGTCTAGGCTCTCTCTTCTTTCTTCCTTCCTCGCTTTCACTTTCTTTTATCTTTCTCTTTACTATCTTCCTCTATATCTATAACGACACTTTTTCCTTCTCTTCCCTGTCTGCACACCCTTCCTCCCTCGTTTTCCTTCTTTCCCTCATTCTTTTTTACTTAACTTTTTATTTTTATTTTTCGAGTGAGGAATGATGTTCGATTTGTCATGTGGCTTTTTTTTTTTCTTTCTTTCTTTCCCTTTCTTTCTGTCTTTCTTCCAATATATCTATCAATTCATCTTTCTTATCTATCAGTCTATCTACTATGCTTTATGTCAACTCTCTCTCTCTCTCTCTCTCTCTCTCTCTCTCTCTCTCTCTCTCTCTCTCTCTCTCTCTCTCTCTCTCTCTCTCTCTCTCTCTCTCTCTCTCTCATTCCTTCTTCGTTCTACTCGTACCCCGAAGCACTCCTCCTCCTCCTCCTCCTCCTCCTCCTCCTCCTCCTCCTCCTCTTCCTCCTCCTCCTTGGAAGCCTCAGACCGTTGTTTTGATTATCTATTTATCTATCTAAGTATGTGGAAAATGAGAGAGAGAGAGAGAGAGAGAGAGAGAGAGAGAGAGAGAGAGAGAGAATGATACAGAAACAAGATTATACATTTACAAAGGAGCGCTAAAAGGAGCCAAACAACATCACATACAAAGGAACATATACAGAAGCAAGATCACACACACCCTTCGACCAGCACTTTCAAAGGAGCGTAAAGGAACCCCAAACAGCACTTCCCAGGGGGCGTGCGGAACTGCTGGGCCAGGCGGTGTCACTGTCCGGGGCTGAGTAATGGGCTGGGTCGCCTCTATTTGCCGATCCGCCGAGGAGGCCAACAATGATTTACAGGGAATTTAACCTCATTACCGATAGCCGTGATTAATGTGGCTCCCGAGGCGGTGTGGGCGAGGGCTGGAGAGGGAGTGAGAGTGTGGGAGGGTGGGAGAGGGTGAGGTAGGGTGGAAGGGAGAGGAGGAGGGAGTGGGAGAGTGAGAGGAACGGAGTGAAAGAGTAGGAAAAGGAGTGGAAAATTAATGTCAGAAAGAGGATTGTAGTAGTTAAGGTTTTATAAGTAGTATTGGTAGTAGTGTTTGAATCAGAGGTATTAGTATAGTAGTGGTGGTGGTGATGGTAGTAGTAGTAGTAGTAGTAGTAGTAACAATAGTAGAATCTCTCGTCTTGGTCCACTCCTCCGCCTCTCCCTTCTCTCATCTCCTTCCGCTTCCCTCCCTCCCTTCTCTTTACCCCTCCTCCCTCACCTCCCTTCTTCCTTATTTTCTTTCTTTTTCCTCCTCCGCTCTCCTCTTTTCCCCTCTTCTTCCTCAACCCTCCATCCTCACCTTTTTCTTCTTATTTTTCCTCCCTTATCTCCTTTCTTCCTCATTTCCTTTCTTCTTCTTCCTCCGCCCTCCTCTTTTCCCCTCTTTTTCCTCAACCCTCCCTCCTCACCTTTTTCTTCTTATTTCTCCTCCCTTATCTCCTTTCCTCCCTTTCTCTTCCACCTTCCTTTTTCTCATCCTTCTCCAATCTTCTTCACCCCCCTTCTCCCCCTCCCCCTCCCCCTTATCCCTACCCCCCTCCCCACCCCTCTCATCCCCTACAGTCCACCCTAACGCCCCCGCCCCAACCCCCTTTCCCCCCCTCCTCCCCCGTCATTAGCACCTGTGGCTCCCAACAAATGGACAAGATGGAGCCTTAATTACCTGTTTTACCTGGCACGTGTGTGTGTGTGTGTGTGTGTGTGTGTGTGTGTGTGTGTGTGTGTGTGTGTGTGTGTGTGTGTGTGTGTGTGTGTGTGTGTGTGTGTATGTGTGTGTGTGTGTGTGTGTGTGTGTGAATAATTTGTTTCAGGATTAGAAGAAAAAAAACATAAATAATGGATTTGAAATTAACAACAGAAACAATAGCAGCAGCAGCAACAACAACAATAACAACAACAGTAATAATAATAGTAATAATAATAATAATAATAATAATAATAATAATAATAATAATAATAATAATAATAATAATGGTAATAATAAAAAATTGCTATACCTTATCTCTCTCTCTCTCTCTCTCTCTCTCTCTCTCTCTCTCTCTCTCTCTCTCTCTCTCTCTCTCTCTCTCTCTCTCTCTCTCTCTCTCTCTCTCTCTCTCTCTCTTTACCATCCAATTAGAGAAAAAGAGGGAGAGAGAAAGAGAGAAGAGGAGGGGGTGGAGGCATGAGATTAGGAAATGAGAGCAAAGCAGAGAATAGCCTTAAGGGGGGTGGAGGAAAGATGGAGGGGGGAGAGGGGAAAGGGAGGGGGAGAGGAAAGGGGAGGGGGGGTATGGGTAAGGGGGGTCAGCCACGCGAGGAAGGTGGACCTGGAGGCGAATATTTGTCGTTGACTAATTACTCTATATTCACTAATTAACTGATGGGACGATAGTGGCCCGCGGCTCACCCGCCCCGCCCCGCCCCGCCCCGCCCCACCTGCCGCCCAGCACAGGTAACGGGCCCCGGCAGCAGAATCCCAGTCTCCCTACGGGTATGTGGTCCCTGAGTGAAGACGCTGACTCAAAATTACCCTGAATGACTCCAACTATACCTAACCTAACCTACCCCAACTTACCCTAACGTAACCTAACTTAACTTAACCTGCCCTGTTCAAGAGTGGCTGTAGCTTCGAAAGTAGCCACGGGGTGTTCTAGAAAATACTCCCATTGTCATTCCCACTCAAAATTACCCTAAACGACTCCAACTAAACAGAACCTAACCTAACTTAACCTGACCTGTTTAAGAGAGGCTGTAGCTTCGAATGTAGCCACGGGGTGTTCTGGAAAATACTCTCACTGTGATTCCCACTCAAAATTACCCTGAATGACTCCAACTATACCTAACCTAACATACCCCAACTTATCCTAACGTAACCTAACCTAACTTAACCTGCCCTGTTCAAGAGTGGCTGTAGCTTCGAAAGTAACCCCGGGGTGTTCTGGAAAATACACTCACTGTGATTCCCACTCAAAATTACCCTGCATGACTCCAACTAAACCAAACCAAACCTAACCTAATCTCGTCTAACCTAACGTAACCTATTATTGTCTCTTCTTATTCACATCACTGCTTATAATTACCACAAGAGGATGAGTCAAAGAAAGTCAGTGAATGTAAAATTGATAACGATTCTAATGCAATTTTATGACCAAGCATGTTCAGGAAGAATCCAACTCCTCAAAGTGTGACTGTGAAGGGTTCCAGTACTATCCCTATGACTGATAAGAGATCCGTTATTACGACAAGGAGGGTGGTGGTGATGATTCTCGTGGTGGTGGTGAAGCTGGTGGTGATGATACTGGTGGTAGCAGAGGAGGAGGAGGAGGAGGAGGAGGGCGGCGACACAGATGGAGGCAAAGAAAAATAAGGTTTATCTTCGACTCCTCCTCGTGAGATAAGGCGTAAGAGAACATTTATTATAATCGAGTCTTCCTCCTCCTCCTCCTCCTCCTCCTCCTCCTCCTCTTCCTCCTCTTCCTCCTCCTCCATCTCATTTCTCCCTCCTAATCCTTTTCATTCTTTCTGTTTCTTCCTTTTCTTTCTGTTTCTTTCATCCCTACCCATCCTCCTCCTCCTCTTCCTCCTCCTCCTCCTCCTCCATCTCATCTCTCCCTCCTAATCCTATTCATTCTTTTTGTTTCTTCCTTTTCTTTGTTTCTTTCATCCCATATCCATCCTCCTCCTCCTCTTCCTCCTCTTCCTCCTCCTCCATCTCATTTCTCCCTCCTAATCCTTTTCATTCTTTCTGTTTCTTCCTCCGCCACCTCTTTCTCCTCCGCCTCCTCTTTCTCCTCCACCTCCTTCATCACCACCACCTCCTCGCCGCCTCGCCACACTCACCACGCTACCAGAGACGCATAACACACGTTGCTGAAGAAGGCATAGTGACTCCCGCAGCTTCTGACCTTCCCTTCCCTTGCACGAGCCCGGGTCAGCACTCAGCATACAGGCCCCTCAGGTAACCCTCACCCCGCCCCCTCGCCCTCAACATTAACCATTAGATGCGGCCAAGGTAATTAGTGTGTCTATAATTATTTAGTAGTACCGCAGTCAGACTATTTAATTTGTAACTCGTGAGGGAAGTCAAGGGTTTAAATTATCGTATTAGAGGAAGAAAGAGCAAGAATGAGGGGAGATAAGAGGGAGAGGGAGGTGAAAGGAAAACTGTTTAAAAATATAGTACAGTTAGCAAGACAGCAATGGTTTAAATTACAGTATTAGAGGAAGAAAGAGCAGAAATGAAGGGAGATAAAAATACGGTACAAGAAAGATGAGGGCCAAAGGAAAGAGGTAAAAAGTATATTATAAAGTGCAGTAGAAAGACACATATGAAGTACAAAGGGAAGCAATGTTAACGTATGGCTTTCAATGGTACATCTTTAAGAGTTAACATAGACGAGAATGATAAGAATATAAAGAAGAATACGAAGAAGAGGGAGAAGAAACAGTACCAGAAGAACTACGAAATGGCACAAACAAGGGATAATTCTGAAGGTTATAATGAGTATGATTTAATAGAGACGAGGATGTTACGAAAATAAATAAGAATACAAAGAAGAGAAAGAACAAACAATATCATAAAAAAATACAAAAAAGACACAAGCAAGGATGATTCTGAAGGTTCTAATGTGTAGGATTTAATAGAGAAGAGGATGGTAAAAAAATAAAGAAGAACACAGAGAATAGAAAGAAAAAGCAATATCAGAAGAACTACGAAAAAGACACAAGTAATGGATAATTCTGAAGGCTGAGAAGAATATAAAAAATGAATACAAATAAGAGACAAAGGAGACGATACCAGAATTACTACAAGGAAAACACGAGGGATGTTTTTATATATTCTAATGTTCAAGAGGAGGCGGTACAGGTAACTTTACGCACCTTTTTTTTTTTGTTTTTTTTACAGCAAAGGAGACAGCTCAAGGGCACACAAAAAAAGGAAACAATAATAAAAAAAAGCCCGCTACTCGCTGCTCCTAAAAAAAAAAAGAATCAAAAGAGGTGGCCGAAAGAGAGGTCAATTTCGGGAGGTGAAGGAAATAATATCATAATTATCGCTCACGCCGGACAATAAATAATAGATGTTACTGAAAATAAATAATAGATGTTACTAATTGTGTTACGGTAAGAATGTAAGATATACACGATATTAGAAGTGCTACAGTGTTGATAAAATGGCCTCCCCGCTGCCTCCTCCTCCTCCTCCTCCTCCTCCTTCCTATCTAGCCAGGAAGAATAAGGATAAAGGTGAATAAGGATGAATAAAGATGAATAAGATAATAAAGATGAGTGAATCCTCTCTTCCTCTTCCTCTCCTCTCCTCCTCCTCCTCCTTATCTAGTCAGGAAGAATAAGGATAAAAGTGAATAAATGTGAATAAGAGATGAATAAGGTAATAAAGATGGGTGAATCCTCTCTTCCTCTTTCTCTCCTCTCCTCTCCTTCTTCTCTTCTTTCCTCCTTCTTCTTCCTCTTCACTCCTTTCCTCCTCCTCTCCTCTCCTCCTCCTTCATCCTCCTCTCCTACTCCTCCTCTCCTCTCCTCCTCCTTCTTCCTCCTCTCCTTCTTCTTCCTTTCCACTAACTCCCCTCCTCCTCCTCTCTTTATTATCTTCTCCTCCCTCATATCCTCTTGCTCTCCTCTCTTCTTAGTCTTCTCTTCCCATCTCATCTCCTCTTCTTTGCTCTTCTCCTCCCTTCTCCTCTCCCTCTTCTTCCACTTCTCTGCTTCCTCTACTTCTCTATTCTTTCCTCTCCCTTCATGTCCTTTTACTCCTCTTCTTCCCTCTTACTCCTCTTTTCTTACTTCTCTCTTCCTCTTCCTCTTCTCCTTCCCTCTCTTTTCTTCTCCTATCTTGTTCTCATACTTCTCTCCTCTCCACTCCTCTCCTTCCTCTCTTCTCTCCTCTCATTCCTCTCCATCCCCCTCCATTCTTCTCTCCTCCCCACTCCTCTCCTTCCTCTCTTCTCTCATTCCTCTCCATCCCCCTCCGTTCTTCCTCTCCTACCCTCCTCTCCCTCCCCGACTCAGCCATGATTACATTCCACCAATATTGGATTAATGTAAATGTATTTCCAGAAGGCTGCTGCTGCTGCTGATGGTGATGATGGTGATGATGGTGATGATGCTCCCCGGCTGCTCGTCTTCGTCACGGGAGGGCGATGGATGGGCGCCTCTACCCTCTCCCCCCTTCCCCCCTCTCGTCTTATGCCCTGTCTCTCTCTCTCTCTCTCTCTCTCTCTCTCTCTCTCTCTCTCTCTCTCTCTCTCTCTCTCTCTCATGCCCACTCTCTCCCACCCCGATTTTCTCTCTCTCTCTCTCTCTCTCTCTCTCTCTCTCTCTCTCTCTCTCTCTCTCTCTCTCTCTCTCTCTCTCTCTCTCTCTCTCTCTCTCTCTCTCTCTCTCTCTCTCTCTCTCTCTCTCTCTCTCTCCCAATATCTCTCTTTCTCTCCCTCTCCCCTTATCCGTTTCACTTTTCCTCTCTCTTCTCTTCCTCTACTCTTTTCACTTTCTCTATCTGTCACCTCTTCCTTCTTCATCTCCCTTCCCTTCTCTATGCCTCTCATCCTCTCCTTGTCTCCCTTTCTCCCTCTCCTCCCCTCTCCCTCCTTACCTCCCTCTCTCTTTGTCTTTGTCTCCCTGTTCCTCACTTTCTCTCACTCCCTCCCTCTCCCTCCCTCCCTCCCCCTAAACTCCAGCAGGCTGCCACAAACTGGTCCCCTCGGCCATTACCGCGGCTATTACGGCGCATATCCGATGATTGGCTATTATAGATTGTATCTGATCGCCGGCCGCACACTTGATATTATTTTTAAATGGACAATATAATTATTATGATCAGTCAGCGCTGAGGAGCGAATAATAACCGGCTAGGGGCTGCCCGGCGGACGGCTGCCGACCGGGGACCTTCGCGAGTGTTGGACGAGACTTTCAGCACGACCGGTGACGTAAGGGGGGAGGGAGGGGGAGAGGGAGAGAGGGAGAGATAGGATGTGTAGCAAGGGGAAGCTTGAGATAAAGGAAAAAGGAAAAACTGGATGATATGTTAAAAACTGTAAAATATGGTATCTTAAGGGACCTGAAGGGGTGGGAAGGGGTGAGGGAGAGGGAGGGAGAGAGGGAGAGATAGGATGTGTAGCAAGGAAGAAGAACAAGGGAAGCATGAGACGATAAAGGAAAAAGGAAAAACTGGATGAAGTGTTAAAATTGCAAAATGTGGTATTGTGAGGGTAGATAAGGGGTGGGAAGGAGGGAGGGAGAGGAAGGGAGAGAGGATGTGTGGCAAGAAGAAGAAAAAGAACAAGTGGAAGCATGATAACGTAAGGAAGATAACGTTAGGTGGGCTGATGGGGAGGGAGGGAGGGAGAGAGGATATGTAGCAAGGAAGAAGAACAATAATAAAAAGGAAATAAGCAATAATGGACGATGCGGTAAGGCCAAAATATGAGAGGGCGGACGCGTAGCAAGTTTTCCGCCAGTGTCTGAAGGTGGATGATGATTTTTGGGGCGTTCTGTTCCCGGCGCTAACTAAACTAAACTAAATAAACTTTAATATAAATCTATAAGTAAAAATAATGGTGAGTAATTAGTCTGAAGGTGGAGAAACAAGGGGAATAAAGCTGTCTGGAGGTGGAGAAACAGGGGGATACAGGGGAGAATAAAGGAATGAAGCTGTCTGGAGGTGGGGAAACAATGGGATACAGGAGAGAATAAAGGAATGAAGCTGTCTGGAGGTGGAGAAACAGGGGGATACAGGAGAGAATAAAGGAATGAAGCTGTCTGGAGGTGGGGAAACAGGGGGATACAGGAGAGAATAAAGGAATGAAGCTGTCTGGAGGTGGAGAAACAGGGGGATACAGGAGAGAATAAAGGAATGAAGCTGTCTGGAGGTGGGGAAACAATGGGATACAGGAGAGAATAAAGGTGTGATGCTGTCTGGAGGTGGGGAAACAATGGGATACAGGAGAGAATAAAGGAATGAAGCTGTCTGGAGGTGGGGAAACAAGGGGATACAGGAGAGAATAAAGGAATGAAGCTGTCTGGAGGTGGGGAAACAGGGGGATACAGGAGAGAATAAAGGAATGAAGCTGTCTGGAGGTGGGGAAACAATGGGATACAGGAGAGAATAAAGGAATGAAGCTGTCTGGAGGTGGAGAAACAGGGGGATACAGGAGAGAATAAAGGAATGAAGCTGTCTGGAGGTGGAGAAACAGGGGGATACAGGAGAGAATAAAGGAATGAAGCTGTCTGGAGGTGGGGAAACAAGGGATACAGGAGAGAATAAAGGAATGAAGCTGTCTGGAGGTGGGGAAACAGGGGGATACAGGAGAGAATAAAGGAATGAAGCTGTCTGGAGGTGGGGAAACAAGGGGATACAGGAGAGAATAAAGGAATGAAGCTAAATTAGAATGGCAGAGGAGACGTGAGATGACAACAATATAAGGAAGTTAAGCTTGGTGTGCACGAGGATGTGTTGCAAACCTTCCACCAGTTTGAGGGCACAGGAGGAGGAGACGGGAAGGACAATGATGTGAGGAGCTTAAAGGCGGCGTCACACGGGCAAATTTCTCCCAACATGTTGCTCGTTTTTGTTGGCGGTTGGGCAAAATGAACAACCACCAACAAGATTTGGGGGATCGGGAAGAATGGATAACGGTTGGTTGGTTGGTTGGTCGGGAGAAATCGGGGTCAAATGACAGTCGTGCTATAAGCTGTAAATGTAAATTGAAAGTCAATCGTCGTACATATTTACTCAAATTGTCAAATGTAAAACTCCAAAAACCGACGAACATGTGCAAGTATGTGTTTGTGATTTATTTGTCCACTGTGTAAAGTTATTTGTTACACTCAACTGACTGATGGTGTGCTGGGCGGAGTCTGTGCCTGACGCGAGGTAAACAAACTGGTGAGATGGAGAACACTACGGGTCATATTATAAGACATTTCATCGACCAACAACACTCATTTGACAAGGCTTTCGTAAGAGTTGTGGGCATTTTCAGGAGTAGTTCTATGACCCTGGTGATAGTGTGACCTTTCCTCTGTACCATGAACCTAAAGAAACACTCATTTGACAAGGCTTTCGTAAGAGTTGTGGGCATTTTCAGGAGTAGTTCTATGACCCTGGTGGTAGTGTGACCTTTCCTCTGTACCATGAACCTAAAGAAACACTCATTTGACAAGGCTTTCGTAAGAGTTGTGGGCATTTTCAGGAGTAGTTCTATGACCCTGGTGGTAGTGTGACCTTTCCTCTGTACCATGAACCTAAAGAAACACTCATTTGACAAGGCTTTCGTAAGAGTTGTGGGCATTTTCAGGAGTAGTTCTATGA
The DNA here is from genome assembly GCF_024679095.1 of Eriocheir sinensis. Classification (NCBI taxonomy): domain Eukaryota; kingdom Metazoa; phylum Arthropoda; class Malacostraca; order Decapoda; family Varunidae; genus Eriocheir; species Eriocheir sinensis. The sequence goes on from NC_066516.1 coordinate 25,697,185, forward strand.
CCCTGGTGATAGTGTGACCTTTCCTCTGTACCATGAACCTGTAGAAACACTCATTAGAACCCGACTGACCCCCTCTTTGACCTTTAGAAATAGATGATGTGAGAAGCGGAAGTGTCTTGTAATACCGACATGTTATTCTTCTGTAGTCGTAGCATATTCTTCATTAAGTGCAATACAGCAGCACAATCTTCTAAAACTTCAACATC
>NC_066516.1:25702390-25717390 GCF_024679095.1 Eriocheir sinensis
AACAGGTCTGACGTTCTTTCTTAAATCGATATATTAATTTTCTGAGTCTTTTCTTTCGCAACAAATAATAACAAATCTCTAAAACAGGTCTTCAGTTCCTCCTTAACGATGCGCTAATTTACTGATTCTTCTTCCGCAGCAAATTATAACAAATATCTAAGGGATTAAACAAGTCTTGAGTTTTTACTGGAATCGATATACTAATTTTCCGAGTCCTTTCTTTCGCCACCAATAAAAATAACAAATACCAGACACATTTAATTGATTTTTGGCGTCTTTCTTGTGTATATTAATTTACCGAGTCTTTTCTTTCGATAATGACATGTATCTAAAACACTAAACAGGTCTTGAGTTATTCCTTCAACACATTAATATCCTGAGTCCTTTCGTTTTGAACCGAAAACAACAAATACCTGATACATTTAATTGATTTTTAGAGTCTTTCTTACATGTTTATTAATTTATTGAGTCTCTCCCTTCTACTTCAGTAATGACATGTATCTAAAACACTAAACAGGTCTTGAGTTATTCCTTCAACACATTAAATTCCTGAGGCCTTTCTTTCGCAAACAAAAATAGCAGAAAATACCTGATACATTTAAATGATTTTTTTTGGTTCTTTGTTATATATTAATTTTCCGCTTCCATTCTTCCGCTACAACGACCATCAAACATCTAAAACACTAAACAGGTCTTGAGTTATTCCTTCCACACATTAATTTCCTGAGTCATTTCTTTTTTAACCGATGATAACAAATACCAAACACATTTAATTGATTTTTGGCGTCTTTCTAACATGTATATTGATTTACTGAGTCTCTCCCTTCTACTTCAGTAATGACATGTATCTAATACACTAAACAGGTCTTGAGTTATTCCTTCAACACATTAATTTCCTGAGTCCTTTCTTTCGCAACCAATAATGAAGGGAATTTCCTGGTACACTTACTTGATTTTTTAAAATTCTTTCTTACATATATTAATTTTTTTATTACATTCTTCCGCTACAAACAATATCAAACATCAAAACCACTAAATAGGTCTTGAGTTATTCCTTCAACACATTAATTTCCTGAGTCCTTTCTTTTTTAACTGATAATAACAAATACCTGACACATTTAATTGATTTTTGGCGTCTTTCTTATGTATATTAATTTACTGAGTCGTTTCTTTCTATAATAACAAACATCTAAAACACTAAACAGGTCTTGAGTTATTCCTTCAACACATTAATTTCCTGAGTCCTTTCTTTTTTAACCGATAATAACAAATACCTGATACATTTAATTGATTTTTGGCGTCTTTCTTACATGTATATTAATTTACTGAGTCTCTCCCTTCTACTTCAGTAATGACATGTATCTAAAACACTAAACAGGTCTTGAGTTATTCATTCAACACATTAATTTCCTGAGACCTTTCTTTCGCAACAAATAATAAAGAGAAATTCCTGGTACACTTGATTTTTTTGGTTCTTTCTTACATATATATATATATATATATATATATAATTTTTTTTTTATTACATTCTTCAGCTACAAATAATAACAAACATCAAAACCACTAAATAGGTCTTGAGTTATTCCTTCAAAACATTAATTTCCTGAGTCCTTTCTTTTTTAACCGATAATAACAAATACCTGATACATTTAACTCATTTTTATATTATATATATATATATATATATATATATATATATATATATATATATATATATATATATATATATATATATAGATATATATATATATATATATATATATATATATATATATATATATATATATATATATATATATATATATATATATTAATTTTCTGCTTCCATTCTTCCGCTACAAACAATATCAAACATCTAAAACACTAAACAGGTCTTGAGTTATTCACAGAACACATTAATTTCCTGAGTCCTTTCTTTTTTAACCGATAACAACAAATACCAGACACATTTAATTGATTTTTGGCGTCTTTCTTACATGTATATTAATTTACCGAGTCGAGTCTTTCTATAATAACAAACATCTAAAACACTAAACAGGTCTTGAGTTATTCCTTCAACACATTAATTTACTCAGACCTTTCTTTTTTTAACCGATAATAACAAATACCTGATACATTTAATTGATTTTTGGCGTCTTTCTTATGTATATTAATTTACTGAGTCTTTTCTTTCACCTTCAGTAATGACATGTATCTAAAACACTAAACAGGTCTTGAGTTATTCCTTCAACACATTAATTTCCTGAGACCTTTCTTTCGCAACAAATAATAAAGAGAAATTCCTGGTACACTTAATTGATTTTTTTGGTTCTTTCTTACATATATATATATATATATATATATATATATATATATATATATATATATATATATATATATATATATATATATTTTTTCTGCTTCAATTCTTCAGCTACAAATAATAACAAACATCTAAAACACTAAACAGGTCTTGAGTTATTCCTTCAACACATTAATTTCCTGAGTCCTTTCTTTTTTAACCGATAATAACAAATACCAGACACATTTAATTGATTTTTGGCGTCTTTCTTACATGTATATTAATTTACCGAGTCTTTTCTTTCTATAATGACATGTATCTAAAACACTAAACAGGTCTTGAGTTATTCCTTCAACACATTTATTTCCTCAGACCTTTCTTTCGTAACTAATAATAAATATAAATTCCAGGTACACTGAGTTGATTTTTTGGTCTTTTCTTACATATATTAATTTTCTGATACCCTTTTTTCGACTTTAATAACAAACATCAAAACCACTAAACTGGTCTTGATTTATTCCTTCAACACATTAATTTCGTGAGTCCTTTCTTTTGCAACTAAAAATAACAGCAAATACCTGATACATTTAAATGATTTTTTTGGTTCTCTTATATATATATATATATATATATATATATATATATATATATATATATATATATATATATATATATATATATATATATATATATATATATATATATATATATATATATATATATATATATATATATATATATATATATATATATATATATATATATATATATATATACCTGATACATTTAACTGTTTTTTTGGTTCTTTCTTATATATTAATTTTCTACTTCCATTCTTCCGCTACAAACAATATCAACTATCTAAAACACTAAACAGGTCTTGAGTTATTCCTTAAACACATTCATTTCCTCAGACCTTTCTTTCACAACTAATAATAAATAGAAACTCCTGGTACACTTAGTTGATTTTTTAGATCTTTTTTACATTTTCTGATACCATTCTCTCGACCTTATTAACAAACATCAAAACCACTAAACAGGTATTGAGTTATTTTTCCGTTCTTTATTATATATATTATTTTTCTGCTTCCATTCTTCCGCTAAAAACAATATCAAACATCTAAAACGCTAAACAGACCTTGAATTATTCCATCAACACATGAATTTCCTGAGTCCTTTCTTTTTAACCGATAATAACGAATACCTGATACATTTAATTGATTTTTGGCGTCTTTCTTACATGTATATTAATTTACTGAGGGTATCAGAAAATTAATAAATGTAAAAAAGAATTCCAGAAATCAACAATGTTTACCAGGAATTTCTTTTTACTATTACCTGCGAAAGAAAGTTCTGAAGAAATTAATGTGTTGAAGGAATAAATCAAGACCTGTTTAGTGTTTTAGATACATGTCATTACTGAAGTAGAAGGAAGAGACTCGGTAAATTAATATACATGTAAGAAAGACGGCAGAAATCAATTAAATGTATCAGGTATTTCTTATTATCGGTTAAAAAAGAAAGGACTCACGAAATTAATGTGTTGAAGGAATAACTCAAGACCTGTTTAGTGTTTTAGATACATGTCATTACTGAAGTAGAAGGAAGAGACTCAGTAAATAAATATACATGTAAGAAAGACGCCAAAAATCATTTAAATGTATCAGGTATTTGTTATTATCGGTTAAAAAAGAAAAGACTCCGGAAATTAATGTGTTGAAGGAATAACTCAAGACCTGTTTAGTGTTTTAGATGTTTGTTATTATTTGTAGCGGAAGAATGGAATCAGAAAATTAATATATAAGAAAGAACCAAAAAATCAGTTAAATGTATCAGGTATTTGCTGTTATTTTTTATTGCGAAAGAAAGGTCTCAGGAAATTAATGTGTTGAAAGAATAACTCATGACCTGTTTAGTGTTTTAGATGTTTCTTATTAAAGTCGAAAGAATGGTTTCAGAAAATTAATATATGTAACAAAGAACTAAAATTTCGCTTTATTATTGGTTGCGAAAGAAAGGTCTCAGGAAATTAATGTCTTGAAGGAATAACTCAAGACATGCTTAGTGTTTTAGATACATGTCATTACTGAGGTAGAAGGAAGAGACTCATTGAATTAATATACATGTTAGAAAGACACCGAAAATAAATTAAATGTATCAGGTATTTGTTATTATCTGTTAAAAAAGAAAGGACTCAGGAAATTAATGTGTTGAAGGAATAATTCAAGACCTGTTTAGTGTTTTAGATGTTTGATATTGTTTTTAGCGGAAGAATTGAAGCAGAAAATTAATATACATATAAGAAAGAACCAAAAAATCAGTTAAATGTATCAGGTATTTGCTTTTATTTTTGGGGTTGCGAAAGAAAGGACTCAGGAAATTAATGTGTTGAAGGAATAACTCACGAACTGTTTAGTGTTTTAAATGTTTGATATTGTTTGTAGCGGAAGAATTTAAGCAGAAAATTAATATACATGTAAGAAAGACGCCAGAAATCAATTAAATGTATCAAGCATTTGTTATTATCGGTTAAAAAAGAAAGGACTCAGGAAATTAATGTGTTGAAGGAATAGCTCAAGACCTGTTTAGTGTTTATATATATATATATATATATATATATATATATATATATATATATATATATATATATATATATATATATATATATATATATATATATATATATATATATATATATATATATATATATATATATATATATATATATATATATATATATATATATATATATATATATATATATATATATATATATATATATATATATATATATATATATATATATATATATAAAAGAAAGAACCAAAATCAGTTAAATGTATCACGTATTTTCTGTTATTATTGGTTGGGAAAGAAATGACTCGGGAAATTAATGTGTTGAAGGAATAACTCAAGACCTTGTTAGTGTTTTAGATGTTTGATATTATTTTTAGGGGAAGAGTGGAAGATATATATATATATATATATATATATATATATATATATATATATATATATATATATATATATATATATATATATATATATATATATATATATATATATATATATATATATATATATATATATATATATATATATATATATATATATATATATATATATATATATATATATATATATATATATATATATATATATATATATATATATATATATATATATATATATATATATATATATATATATATATATATATATATATATATATATATATATATATATATATATATATATATATATATATATATATATATATATATATATATATATATATATATATATATATATATATATATATATATATATATATATATATATATATATATATATATATATATATATATATATATATATATATATATATATATATATATATAAAGAAAGAACGAAAAAATCAGTTAAATGTATCAGGAATTTTCTGTTATTTTTGGTTGGGAAAGAAATGAATCAGGAAGTTAATTTGTTGAAGGAATAACTCAAGACCTGTTTAGTGGTTTTGATGTTTGTCATCAAAGCCGAAAAAGGGTATCAGAAAATTATTATATGTAAAAACAAAACGAAAGTCAACTAAGTGTACCAGGAATTTCTCTTTATTATTAGTTGTGAAAAAAAAATATCTGAGGAAATTAATGTGTTGAAGGAATAACTCAAGACCTGTTTAGTGTTTTAGATACAAGTCATTACTGAAGTAGAAGGAAGAGACTCAGTAGATTAATATACATGTAAGAAAGACGCCAAAAATCAATTAAATGTATCAGGTATTTGTTATTATCGGATAAAAAAGAAAGGACTTAGGAAATTAATGTGTTGAAGGAATAAGTCAAGACATGTTTAGTGTTTTAGATGTTTGATATTGTTTGTAGCGGAAGAATGGAAGCAGAAAATTAATATACAAAAGAAAGAACAAAAAAATCAGTTAAATGTATCATTTATTTGCTGTTATTTTTGGTTGCGAAAGAAATGGCTCAGGAAGTTAATGTGTTGAAGGAATAACTCAAGACCTGTTTAGTGTTTTAGATGTTTGTTGTTCTTTGTAGCGGAAGAGTGGAAGCAGAAAAGTAATATATAAGAAAGAACTGTTAATATAACTACAAATCCTACAATGTCTTTAAAGTTAAAATAAGGGTGGAATGGAAATTTATCAGTTTGGCTTGAAATTCCTAAATGATTATTAACTCCTGTTTGGTGGAGAAAGAGAATATGAATTATAGAAAATGCGGCTGCTACAAGGGGTAAAATAAAGTGAAATGAAAAAAATCGAGTTAAAGTGGCGTTATCAACTGAGAATCCTCCTCAGATTCATATTACGAGATTACTGCCGATAAAAGGAATAGCAGAAAATAAATTTGTAATAACTGTGGCCCCTCAAAATTATATGTGGCCTCAAGGAAGAACATAACCTAAGAATGCAGTGGCTATAATTATAAACAAAGTTACCACTCCCACTATTCAGGCATGGAAATTTATATAGGATCTAAAATAAATACCTCGCAAGATATGTAGGTAGAGACAAATAAGAAAAAAAGAAGCCCCATTAGCAGGAAGAGTTCGTAGTATTCATCCGTAGTTAACGTCTCGACAGATGTGAGCAACTCTAGAAAAAGCTAGGTCTACATGAGCAGAGTAATGCACAGCTAAAAATAATCCTGTACAATTTGAATTACTAAAGAAAGACCAAGTAAAGAAAAGAAGTTTTAAAACGTAGAAATATTGCTTGGAAGGGGTTTATCTACTAGGGCACCATTGGCAACTTTGAATAAAGGATGAGATCTACGTCGTGGTGTTGTCATTATAAAAGAAGACGTAGAGGTCCCTTAAATAAGTTGATAATATTAACGACAACAATTAATATAAGTAGGAGATAAGAGACAATAAAGATAGTGAAGATTATAGAGGGAGTATTATAAATTCAACTGATAATAAATGGAGTGGAAATATAATATTTTAATGAGGAGGAAGGAAGAGATGATGAGTTTGGAGAAATAAAAAGTGGATCTAAAAAAAGTAAAAGGAAAATAGGTGAAATGGTTACTATTAGAGAAAGAAATAAAGCGGTTAAAGAAAAAGAAAATGATTCGGCTGAGGCTAAAGAAGCAATATAGATAAATAAAACCAATATCCCTCGTAGAAAAACTAAAAATAAAATATAAGAGAATCAGAATGAAAAGTTAGAAACTCCTACTGTAACTGAAATTAGTACGGTTTGAGTAAATAGTATAAGGGGTGGGAGAGCTGTATAAAAAAAGAAGGAAAAAAAGTTGTAAAGGAATTGTTAATATAAAAATAAGAGAAAAAAATCATCTTCAGCTTTAGGAAAATTTTCCATTTCAGGATTTAAATACCAATGTTTTAGTTTTTAAATCAATTATTAAAACTAATGATAAATTTTAGATTTTTGAGAGTTTGGATCCTTATTTATGATTTTTTGCGGTTTATGAAGATTTATTTCTTATTATAAACATTTGTTAAACTCGTTATCAAGATTGGAGTTTATAATATTGGGCGTCTTTTGACTGTTAAGACTACAGCTGTCTAGAGTTGCAAGGGATATTCATTTTTCTTAATTTTTTTACTTTAGCTGTATGTGAAGGGGCTCTTGGTTTGTCGTTATTAGTACTTATTGTCCGAAGACATCGAAATTATTATTTTAAAAGATTTATTTTTTTGGATTGTTAAAATTTTTATTGCCTTTAATTTTATTGGTAAAATTTAAAAATGATTGAAAGTTGATTCAGATTGGGTTAAGACTATTAAGGTTTTTAGTTGGCTTGGGTTGTTTTCATAATATATATGTTTATAGATTATGTTAGTTACATTACAATTTATTTGAGAGTTTGAATTATATTTCTTATTATTATTTCAAGAGAACGAGCAAAGTTCACAACTAATTTTTGTGGAATGTTTGTTTTAGTAAATTTAATCTTGTTACTTAGGCTTTTAATTACATTTTCTTCATTAAATTATCTATTATTTAATATTAGCTTTGAAATATCCTAAATTCCTCCTTTGATTTTGATTTTGGGGCGGGGGTCAGCCTCAACGACTTCAAGCTTGAGTTTATATACTTTTAAACATCTTGGATTTATCAATACCTTGGTTAGGATCTTTATTGGATATTTATATAAAAGAATATACATTAACTATAATATTAAGAAATTTTATTTTGGACCTCAATTGAGTGAATAGTATTTGATATATATATATATATATATATATATATATATATATATATATATATATATATATATATATATATATATATATATATATATATATATATATATATATATATATATATATATATATATATATATATATATATATATATATATAATTTATGGTTACCTAAAGCTCATGTAGAGGCACCGGTTGCTGGTTCTATAATTTTTGCTGAAGTTTTATTAAAGTTACGAGGTTATGGTTTAATTCGAGTGCTGTTTATATTTTAAAAAATCAGTTTAAATTTTCTTGATTATGGGTTAGAATTAGACTGGTGGGGGGTGAAGTAGTTGGTCTTCTGTGTTTACGACGAGTGGATATAAAATCTTTGATTGCTTCAGTTGTACACATAAGAATGGTATTATGTGGTTTAATAATTTTTAGGTGGTGAGGATTAAAAGGAGCTGTGGTAGTAATGGTGGGCCATGGATTATGTTCTTCTGGCTTATTGTGTTTAGCTAATATAGTTTATGAACGGGTGGGAAGACGAAGTCTTCTAGTCAGTAAAGGATTATTAAACTTTATGCCTAGAATAGGATTGTGGTGATTTTTGTTTAGAGTGGGAAATATGGCTGCCAAACCCACTTTGAATTTATTTGGGGAAATTAATTTGATTATTAGATTAATAAGCTGAAGAATACTTACAATTATGGGATTGATATTTCTTTCTTTTTTTAGGGCAGCCTATACTTTATACATATATATATATATATATATATATATATATATATATATATATATATATATATATATATATATATATATATATATATATATATATATATATATATTAAGTCAACATGGTATTTTACTTAATACTTTATATTCTTGCAGATCAGGTAAAGTTCGTGAGTATTTAGTATTGTTTTTACACTGATTTCCTTTAAATGTATTAATTTTAAATTTAAATTTAGTTAGGGGTATTTAATTACAAGATGGTTAACGTAGCTAGATGTAAAAATAGTTTATATAATTTATAAAGAATACTGCATTGAAACTGCAATAAATGGTTTTACTTCACAAATCTTCATTAATTGAAAAAAAAAAAAAATCGTTTTTTTCATGAACTCGACCTCAGCACCCCCTTGACCTTTTTTAGGCTTCGCAGTAGTTGATCGTGACCTTATATCAAGTCAGCGCCTCCGTGGAGTAGTGGTTAGAGTGCCTGGCTGTGACTCCGCGGGCCTGGGTTCGCATCCCGGCCCGAGAAATCGGCGTGCAGCTCATCCAGGTGTTCATCCTCACTTCAGCTCATCCAGGTGTTCATCCTCGCTTTCGGGCTGGTCGTTAAATTTGTACCCGGGGAAACCTGAGGAAGGGAAACTGTGGCAATCCCGGAATTCACATTGGCTCGTGTCCCGGGTAATGGGTTCTTGCCCCCCACAGGCTCAAAGGGATAACGGTTCGGAGAAGAGCACCACAGCCACGCGCAGCCACAGCGTTTTTTTTTTCTTACAACAAAGGAGACAGCTCAAGGGCACAAAATAAAGGAAACAATAATAAAAAAAGCCCGCTACTCGCTGCTCCTAAAAAAAATTAAAAAAAAAAAAAAAAAAAAAAAAAAGAGGTGGCAGAAAAAGAGGTCAGTTTCGGGAGGAGAGGTGTCGTGATGCCTCTAATGTGCTCCCACCTTTACCTTGTATCTAGCCAGGCATCAGTTTGGTTATTGGCTTTTATTATCAAATCTTCTTGTGTTAATAAACGTTGACAAAGGCGCGATAAAGGCTCTGAATCCTTTTCTGATGGCACTGAAGGCTTCGTAATAGTGTGTCAAACCGTTGTATTAGAAGCACACTTGATGTTTATTATTATTGAATTTCTTGGGCTAATCCTTTTGGTAATGATAATAGGTTCAGAAACCATTATCTGATCGTACTGAAGGATTCGAAAAACTGGACCATGAGGTTGTTTTAAAATCACTTAATATTTTACTTTCTTTGGCAAATCCTATTGTGGTGATAATTATAATCATTGGCTCTGAGTCTCTTCAATAATCGTATTTAAGAATTTGTAATAGTTGCTCGTAACGTTGTATAAGAGCCATCATTATTATTATTATTGACTTTCCATAATAAATCCTCCTGTGAAAATTGAAAATGTTTTGAACTCTTTCCTGAACGTGCTGGGTCATAATGTCGTATCAGAACCGCTTTTAGATTTATTTTATTATCACTGAATTTCTTTGATAATTCCTCTCGCGAAACTTATAAATGTTTTCCATCCTCTTACTGAACGTGCTGTGTCATAAAATTGCATTAGAATCATTATTAATTTTTCTTTTATTGACTTTCTTTGACTCTTCCTCTTGTGGTAATAATAAGCAACGATTTGAATGAGAAGAGATAATACTGGACCCCTTATCAGTCACAGGGATAGTACTCGATCCCCTTTACAGTCACACTTGAGGAGTTGGATTCTTCCTGAACGTGCTAGGTCTAAAATCGCATTAGAATCATTATCAATTTTACTTTTATTGACTTTCTTTGACTGTGATGTGAATAAGAAGAGATAATATTGGATCCCTTATCTGAGGAGTTGGATTCTTCCTGAACGTGCTGGGTCATAAAATCGCATTAGAATCATTATCAATTTTACTTTTATTGACTTTCTTTGACTCTTCTTTTTGTGGTAGTTATAAGCATTGATGTGAATGAGAAGAGATAATACTGGACCCCTTATCAGCCTCCTCCCGAAATTGACCTATCTTTCGGCCACTCCTCTAACTCTTTTGGGAGCAGCGACTAGCGGGCTTTTTTTTTCATATTTGTCTCCTTTTTTTTATGCCCTTGAACTGACTCCTTTGCTGTAAAAAAAAAATAGGGATAGTACTGGATTCTCTTTACATTCACACTTGAGAGTTGGATTGTGTTTCCTCCTTGCTCAATATCAAGTAATCGAGAGTAACAACATTTACTTCATCCAGTTCACTCATCTGTAACTCCTCTTGATCATATTATTGCTTTCATATTTCTTTAAAACCTGTCGCGGCTTTTAACGCTAATTTCCTCTCGCGACAAGGTCCAGTTCTTGTGACATTAAGTAAGTGGGTGATAATTTTTCTTGTTGTTTTTATAGATATGCGTCCTTTCAAATAGTACAAGGTCAAGGGCAAATGGTACGGATATGAGCACCGAGACCACGCGTAGTTATATCACATGCCTCCAACTTACCCTTATCTTCACTTTTTACCATACCGTTAAACCCTTTCTTGACCATCGATATTTTCAATTTTACCTTATTTTCACTTTTTCCCATATCGTTAAACCCTTTCTTGACCATCGATATTTTCCTATACCTTATTTTCACTTTTTCCCGTATCGTCAAAACCTTTCTTGACTATCAATATTAATTTCCTTACGTTATCAGATCTAATTATTATGACATTTTTTTTTTTACAACACAGGAGACAGCTCAAGGGCACAAAAAAAGGAAACAATAATAAAAAAAAGCCCGCTACTCGCTGCTCCTAAAAAGAATCCAAAGAGGTGGCCGAAAGAGGGTTCAATGATGATGATTATGTAATTGCTTGTTATTTGGTGTCTTTTTATTGAATTTCATCCTCTCACAAATCGTTGAAATCTCTTAGGACTTTTTTAGCATTAACTTCCTTGCGCCATCATGCTTAATCATTGTGACCTTCAGTAAGAGTTTGTCGCATTTTGTGTTGGTTTATAGATTTTTGACCTTCCTTTCACATACATCAGTTAGTTTATTTAGTTTTAGGAGCAGCGAGTAGCGGGATCTTTTTTTATTATTGTTTCCTTTTTTGTGTGCCCTTGAGCTGTCTCCTTTGTTGTAAAAAAAAAAAAGTTGCCCCTTTCACACGTCGTTAGAACCTCTCATAACTTTTTAACATCAGGTCCAATCATCATGACATTAGGTATAGTTTTGGGTATGTCGTATTCTATATTGATCCTCCTTTCTTTCACATATTACAAAACCACCTCCTTGTTCTTTTATACAATGTTATCAGGAATTCTTGTGACGTTAGGCGAGATAATGTGTTTAGTTTATCATTTTTTCTTTGTTTAATAGATTTTTTACCTTCCTTTCACATAATTAGTAAGTTGCCTCTTCCACACATAGTTGGAGCCTGTCATAACTTTAAACATCAGTTCCAGTCAGTATGACGTTAGGTACAGTCTTTGGCGTATCGTGTTTTATATTAATCTCCTTCCTTTCTTTCACATATTACAAAACCACCTCCTTGTTCTTTTATGCAATGTTATCAGGAATTCTTGTGACGTTAGGTGAGATAATGTGTTTAGTTTATAATTTTTTTCTTTGTTTAATAGATTTTTGACCTTCCTTTCACATATATTAGTAAGTTGCCTCTTTCACACGTCGTTAGAACCTGTCATAACTTTTTTTAACACCAGGTCCAATCAGTATGACATTAGGTACAGTCTTTGGCGTTTCGTGTTTTATATTAATCGCCTTCCTTTCTTTCACACATTACAATACCACCTCCTTGTTCTTTTATACAATGTTATCAGTAATTCTTGTGACATTAGGCAAGATAATGTGTTTCGTTTATCATTTTTTTCTTTGTTTTATAGATTTTTTACCTTCCTTTCACATATATTAGTTAGTTGCCTCTTTCACACGTCGTTAGAACCTGTTATGACTTTTTAACATCAAGTCCAATCAGTATGACATTAGGTACAGTCTTTGGCGTTTCGTGTTTTATATTAATCGCCTTCCTTTCTTTCACATATTACAAAACCACCTCCTTGTTCTTTTATGCAAAGTCATCAAGAATTCTTGTGACGTTAGGAGAGATAATGTGTTTAGTTTATCAATTTTGTCTTTCTTTATTTTTTTATGATCTATCTATCTCTTTCCTTTCTCATAACATTCCTATTAAACACAAAATACGTTAAGTTAATCAGTAAACTTTATTTGTCTTACGTCCTTAAGTCTTTTTCTTGCGGCATTAATCAAAGTCTTATCATTTTCTGTCTTGTTTCTCCTTTGTTTTTCTCTTCGTCTCTCTCCTCCTCTCTTCTCGCCTCTCTTTCTAATTCCCTCTTCCCCTCTCTCCTTCCCCTTCTTCTTTCTCTTCATCCGTCCTTTCACACATCATAAAACAACCTTCTGCCTATTATTATCAATTTCTACACAATGTTAAATCGAGATCTTGTGACATTAAGTAAGAGAATGTGTGTGCAAAGGTTATTAAGTTTTCGTTGTTTTTATCTGTGAGTTTAAAATGCCCTCCGTCACTTCTCTTCCTCACATCATTCTTACTCAACGTCAGATCATCAGCAAACTCTACTTGTCTTATCATCAACTCCATTATGTACACGTTAAGTTAAGCCCTGTCATCAACTCCGCCCGTTCTTACTCAACATTTTCCTCTCATCAAATTCATCAGTAAACTCTCTCTCTCCCAAAAATAACAGCAAATACCTGATACATTTAACTGATTTTTTGGTTCTTTCTTATATATTAATTTCTGCTTCCATTCTTCCGCAACAAACAATATCAAACATCTAAAACACTAAACAGGTCTTGAGTTATTGCTTCAACACATTAATTTCCTGAGTCCTTTCTTTTTTAAACGATAATAACAAATACCTGATACATTTAACTGATTTTTTGGTTCTTTCTTATATATATTAATTTTCTGCTTCCATTCTTCCGCTACAAAAAATATCAAACATCTAAAACACTAAACATGTCTTGAGTTATTCCATCAACACATTAATTACATTCCTGAGTCCTTTCTTTTTTAACCGATAATAACAAATACCTGATACATGTAATTGATTTTTGGCGTCTTTCTTACATGTATATTAATTTACTGAGTCTCTCCCTTCTACTTCAGTAATGACATGTATCTAAAACACTAAACAGGTCTTGAGTTATTCCTTCAACATATTAATTTCCTCAGACCTTTCCTTCGCAACTAATAGTAAAAAGAAATTCCTGGTACACTTCGTTGATTTTTTGGTTCTTTCTTACAGATATTAATTTTGATACCATTCTTTCGACTTTAATAAAAAAACATGTAAAACACTAAACAGGTCTTGAGTTATTCCTTCAACACATTAATTTCCTGAGTCCTTTCTTTCGCAACCAAAAATAACAGCAAATACCTGATACATTTAACTGATTTTTTGGTTCTTTCTTATATATATATATATATATATATATATATATATATATATATATATATATATATATATATATATATATATATATATATATATATATATCTATATATATATATATATATACAAACAATAACAAACATCTAAAGAACTAAATAAGTCTTGAGTTATTCTTTCAACACATTAATTTCCTGAGTCCTTTCTTTTTAACCGATAATAACAAATATCAAACACATTTACTTGATTTTTGGCGCCTTTCTTATGTATATTAATTTACTGAGTCGTTTCTTTCTATAATGACATGTATCTAAAACCCTAAACAGATGCATTTAACTGATTTTTTGGTTCTTTCTTATATAT
>NC_066516.1:25719890-25737390 GCF_024679095.1 Eriocheir sinensis
ATATATATATATAATTAATTAAGTGATATATATATATATATATATATATATATATATATATATATATATATATATATATATATATATATATATATATATATATATCTCTTTATTTAACCTCATTTTATTTATTAGGTTTTTTCTTCTGTAAATTTATCTAGCGCTGCAATATTTTTCTTAGCAACTGATTAACTATATATAACCTCCTTTTATTTATTATAGTATCAAAAATGCTATTCTCTTCTTTCAGTCTCCCTTTATTTATTAGGCTTCTTCCGTAAATTTCTCTTCCGCTGAAATATTTTTTCTTAGCAACTGAATAAACTATATACAACCAATTTTTATTATTAGGCTTTTTTCTTGTACAAATTTCTCTAACTCATAAACTACCTAAACGCCCTCCTTTTCCTTCAACCTTCCTTTATTTATTTGGCTTCCTCTGTAAATTTTTCTTCCTCACAAATATTTTTCTTAGCCAATGGACAAATTATATATATATATATATATATATATATATATATATATATATATATATATATATATATATATATATATATATATATATATATATATATATATATATATATATATATATATATATATATATATATATATATATATAGATGATCCAGTTTCTAAGACAAATATTTCAGCGGTAGAAAATTCATAGAACAAAAACCCTAATAAATAAACGGAGGTTGTATATAGTTGATCCATTTGCTAAGAAAAATATTTCAGCGGTTGAGAAATATACAGAAGAACCCTAATAAATAAAAGGAGGTACATACTATTCCTGTATTTTTTCTTTTCTTTCCTTTTCGTCTTTGTTGTACTCGTGTTTTCCTCTTAAAAGACAGTTTAGAAAAAACATTTCGGACGGGTTTGGTGTTGACGACGTTAATAATTCTTGGTCGGACTAAAGAAAAAAACAAAAATAAATCTTCGTTATACCGGATTACATTACGTACGGTGAATTAAAGTGATATATATATATATATATATATATATATATATATATATATATATATATATATATATATATATATATATATATATATATATATATATATATATATATATATATATATATATATATATATATATATATATATATATATATATATATTAATTTTCTGCTTCCATTCTTCCGCTACAAATAATATCAAACATCTAAAACACTAAGCAGGTCTTGAGTTATTCCTTCAATACATTAATTTCGTGAGTCCTTTCTTTTTTTAACCGATAATAACAAATACCTTATACTTTTAATTGATTTCTGGCGTCTTTCTTACATATATTAATTTTCTGCTTCCATTCTTCCGCTACAAACAATATCAAACATTTCAAACACTAAACAGGTCTTGAGTTATTCCTTCAACACATTAATTTCCTGAGTCCTTTCCTTTTTAACCGATAATAATAAATACCTGATACATATAATTGATTTTTGGCGTATTTCTTACATGTATATTAATTTACTGAGTCTTTTCTTTCTTCTTCAGTAATGACATGTATCTAAAACACCAAACAGACCTTGAGTTATTTCTTCGACACATTAATTTCGTGAGTCATTTCTTTCGCAACCAAAAATAACAGCAAATACCTGATACATTTAACTGATTTTTTGGCTCTTTCTTATATATATTAATTTTCTGATTCCATTCTTCCGCTACAAACAATATCAAACATCTAAAACACTAAACAGGTATTGAGTTATTCCTTCAACACATTAATTTCCCGAGTCATTTCTTTCCCAACCAAAAATTACAGAAAATACGTGATACATTTAACTGATTTTTTATATATATATATATATATATATATATATATATATATATATATATATATATATATATATATATATATATATATATATATATATATATATATATATATATATATATATATATATATATATATATATATATATATATATATATATATATATATATATATATATATATATATATATATATATATATATATATATATATATATATATATGTATTAATTTTCTACTTCCATTCTTCCGCTACAAATAATAACAAACATCTAACACACTAAACAGGTCTTGAGCTATTCCTTCAACACATTAATTTCCTGAGTCCTTTCTTTTTTAACCGATAATAACAAATACTTGATACATTTAATTGATTTCTGGCGTCTTTCTTACATGTATATTAATTTTCTGCTTAAATTCTTCCGCTACAAACAATATCAAACATTTAAAACAGTAAACAGGTCTAGAGTTATTCCTTCAACACATTAATTTCCTGAGTCCTTTCTTTCGCAACCAAAAATAACAGAAAATACCTGATACATTTAACTAATTTTATGGTTCTTTCTTATATGTGTTTCCTTCAACACATTAATTTCCTGAGTCCTTTCTCTTTTAACCGATAATAACAAATACTTGATACATTTAATTGATTTCTGGCGTCTTTCTTACATGTATATTAATTTTCTGCTTCAATTCTTCCGCTACAAATAATAACAAACATCTAACACACTAAACAGGTCTTGAGCTATTCCTTCAACACATTAATTTCCTGAGTCCTTTCTTTTTTAACCGATAATAACAAATACTTGATACATTTAATTGATTTCTGGCGTCTTTCTTACATGTATATTAATTTTCTGCTTAAATTCTTCCGCTACAAACAATATCAAACATTTAAAACAGTAAACAGGTCTAGAGTTATTCCTTCAACACATTAATTTCCTGAGTCCTTTCTTTCGCAACCAAAAATAACAGAAAATACCTGATACATTTAACTAATTTTATGGTTCTTTCTTATATGTGTTTCCTTCAACACATTAATTTCCTGAGTCCTTTCTTTTTTAACCGATAATAACAAATACCTGATACATTTAATTTATTTTCGGCGTCTTTCTTACATGTATATTAATTTACTGAGTCTCTTCCTTCTACTTCAGTAATGACTTGTATCTAAAACACTAAACAGGTCTTGAGTTATTCCTTCAACACACTCATTTCCTGAGTCCTTTCTTTTTAACCGATAATAACAAATACCAGACACATGTAATTGATTTTTGCAGTCTTCCTTACATGTATATTAATTTACTGAGTCTTTTCTTTCTTCTTCAGTAATACATGTATCTGAAACACTAAACAGGTCTTGAGTTATTCCTTCCTCACATTAATTTCCTGAGTCCTTTCTTTTTAACTGATAATAACAAATACCTAATACATATAATTGATTTTTGGCGTCTTTCTTAAATGTATATTAATTTACTGAGTCTCTCTCTTCTACTACAGTAATGACATGTATCTAAAACACTAAACAGTTCTTGAGTTATTCCTTCAACACATTAATTTCCTCAGACCTTTCTTTCGCAACCAATAATAAAGAGAAATTTTAGTTCTTTGTTACATATATTAATTTTCTGAAACCATTCTTTCGACTTTAATAAGAAACATCTAAAACACTAAACAGGTCATGAGTTATTCTTTCAACACATTAATTTCCTGAGACCTTTCTTTCGCAATAAAAATAACAGCAAATACCTGATACATTTAACTGATTTTTTGGTTCTTTCTTATATATTAATTTTCTGATTCCATTCTTCCGCTACAAATAATAACAAACATCTAAAACATTAAACAGGTCTTGAGTTATTCCTTCAACACATTAATTTCCCGAGTCTTTTCTTTTTTAACCGATAATAAGAAATACCTGATACATTTAATTGATTTTTGGCGTCTTTCTTACATGTATATTTATATACTGAGTCTCTTCTACTTCAGTAATGACATGTATCTAAAACACTAAACAGGTCTTGATTTATTCCTTCAACACATTAATTTCCTCAGAACTTTCTTTCGCAGGTAATAGTAAAAAGAAATTCCTGGTAAACATTGTTGATTTCTGGAATTCTTTTTTACATTTATTAATTTTCTGATACCCTCAGTAAATTAATATACATGTAAGAAAGACGCCAAAAATCAATTAAATGTATCAGGTATTTGTTATTATCGGTTAAAAAGAAAGGACTCAGGAAATTCATGTGTTGATGGAATAATTCAAGGTCTGTTTAGCGTTTTAGATGTTTGATATTGTTTTTAGCGGAAGCAGAAGAGAAGCCCAGAAAATTAATATATGTAAAAAGATCTAAAATATTATTAGTTAAAAGAAAGGTCTGAGGAAAAATAACTCAAGACCTGTTTAGTGTTTTGATATTGTTTGTAGCGGAAGAATGGAAGTAGAAAATTAATATATATAAGAGAACCAAAAAAAATCATTTAAATGTATCAGGTATTTGCTGTTATTTTTAGTTGCAAAAGAAAGGACTCACGAAATTAATGCGTTGGAGGAATAAATCAAGACCAGTTTAGTGGTTTTGATGTTTGTTATTAAAGTCGAAAAATGGGTATCAGAACATTAATATATGTAAAAGACCAAAAATCAACTCAGTGTACCTGGAATTTATATTTATTATTAGTTGCGAAAGAAAGGTCTGAGAAAATTGTGTTGAAGGAATAACTCAAGACCTGTTTAGTGTTTTAGATACATGTCATTATATATATAAGAAAAGTCTAAATTAATATACATGTAAGAAAGAACCAAAAATCAATTAAATGTGTCTGGTATTTGTTATTATCGGTTAAAAAGAAAGGACTCAGGAAATTAATGTGTTGAAGGAATAACTCAAGACCTGTTTAGTGTTTTAGATGTATATATATATATAAGAAATGGAAGCATATAAATTAATATATATATATATATATATATATATATTATATATATATATATATATATATATATATATATATATAAAATTGATATATATCTATATATATATATATATATATATATATATATATATATATATATATATATATATATATAGATAAAAATATATTAATATATTATTTATTATTATATATATATATATATATATAAATTAATGTGAAGGATATATATATATATATATATATATATATATATATATATATATATATATATATAATATATATATATATATATATATATATATATATATATATATAATATATATATATATATATATATATCTATATATATATATATATATATATATATATATATATATATATATATATATATATATATATATATAAAGAACCAAAAAATGAGTTAAATGTATCAGGTATTTGTTATTATCGGTTAAAAAAGAAAGGACTCAGGAAATTAATGTTTTGAAGGAATAGCTCAAGGCCTATTTAGTGGTTTTGATGTTTGTTTTATTTGTAGCTGAAGAATGTAATAAAAAAAATATATATGTAAGAAAGAATCAAAAAAATCAAGTAAGTGTACCATGAATTTCTCTTTATTATTTGTTGCGAAAGAAAGGTCTCAGGAAATTAATGTGTTGAAGGAATAACTCAAGACCTGTTTAGTGTTTTTGATACATGTTATTACTGAAGTAGAAGGAAGAGACTCAGTAAATTAATTAATTAATTAATATACCTAAGAAAGACGCCAAAAATGTATTAAATGTGTCAGGTATTTGTTATTATCGGTTAAAAAAAGAAACGCCTGTGTAAATTAATGTGGAACAAACAATATCAAACAACTAAAACAATAAACAGGTCTTGAGTTATTTATTCAACACAATAATTTCCTCAGACCTTTCTTTCGCAACCAATAATAAAGAGAAATTCCTGGGACACTTCGTTGATTTTTTGGTTCTTTCTTACAGATATTAATTTTTTGCTTCCATTCTTCCGCTACAAACGATATCAAATATCTAAAACACTAAACAGGTCTTGAGATATTCCCTGAACACATTAATTTTCTGAGTCCTTTCTTTTGCAGCCAAAAATAACAGCAAATACCTGATACATTTAACTGATTTTTTGGTTCTTTCTTACAGATATTAATTTTCTACTTCCATTCTTCCGCTTCAAACAATATCAAACATATAAAACACTAAACATGTCTTGAGTTATTCCTTCAACATATTAATTTCCTGAATCCTTTCTTTTTTAACCGATAATAACAAATACCTGATACATTTAATTAATTTATGGCGTCTTTCTTACATATATATTAATGTTCTGAGTCTCTCCCTTCTACTTCAGTAATGACATGTATCTAAAACACTAAACAGGTCCTGAATTATTCCTTAAAAATAAAAGGAGGTTGTATATAGTTGATCCAGTTGCTAAGAAAAATATTTCAGCGGTTGAGAATTTTACTGAAGAACCCTAATAAATGAAGGGAGGAACATAATATTCCTGTATTTCTTCTTTTCTTTCCTTTTCGTCTTTGTTTTACTCGTGTTTCCCTCTTAAAAGACAGTTAAAAAAAAACATATCGGACGGTTTTGGTGTTGACGACGGAAATAATTTTTGGCCGGACAAAAGAAAAAAACAAAAATATATCTTCGTTATGCTGGATTAGATTACGTACGGTGAATTAAAGTGATATATATATATATATATATATATATATATATATATATATATATATATATATATATATATATTAATTAAAATGATGAATGAAAATGTAAATATATATATATATATATATATATATATATATATATATATATATATATATATATATATATATATATATATATCTATATATATATATATATATATATATATATATATATATATATATATGCGCTATCCCCTTCCTTTAACCTCCTTTTATTTATTAGTGTTTTTCTTCTGTAAATTTCTCTAACGATGTAATATCTCTCTTAGCAACTGAAGAACTATCTTAACGCTATCCTCTTCTATCAACCTCCTTTTATATATTAGGCTTTTTCTTCTGTAAATTTCTCTAACGCTGTAATATCTCTCTAAGCAACTGAACAACTATCTTAACGCTATCCTCTTCTTTCAACCTCATTTTATTAATTAGGCTTGTTGTTCTGTAAATTTATCTTGCGCTGCAATATTTTTCTTAGCAACTGATTAACTATATATAACCTCCTTTTATTTATTATAGTATCTAAAACGCTATTCTCTTTTTCCATCCTTCCTTTATATATTAGGCTTCTTCCGCAAATTTCTCTTCCGCTGAAATATTTTTTCTTAGCAACTGAATAAACTATATACAACCAATTTTTATTATTAGGCTTTTTTCTTGTACAAATATCTCTAACGCTGTAAAAATTTTCTTAGGAACTCATAAACTCCCTAAACGCCCTCCTTTTCCTTCAACCTACCTTTATTTATTATTTATTTCTATTTTTTCTTCCTTTCTATATATATATTTATATATATATATATATATATATATATATATATATATATATATATATATATATATATATATATATATATATATATATCACTTTAATTCACCGTACGTAATGTAATCCGGTATAACGAAGATTTGTTTTTGTTTTTTTCTTTAGTCCGACCAAGAATTATTAACGTCGTCAACACCAAAACCGTCCGAAATGTTTTTTGTAAACTGTCTTTTAAGAGGAAAACACGAGTACAACAAAGACGAAAAGGAAAGAAAAGAAAAAAATACAAGAATAGTATGTACCTCCTTTTATTTATTAGGGTTCTTCTGCAAATTTCTCAACCGCTGAAATATTTTTCTTAGCAACTGGATCAACTATATACAAACTCCTTTTATTTATTAGGGTTTTTGTTCTGTAAATTTTTTACCGCTGAAATATTTGTCTTAGAAACTGGATCAACTATATATATATATATATATATATATATATATATATATATATATATATATATATATATATATATATATATATATATATATATATATATATATAAAATTTGTCCATTGGCTAAGAAAAATATTTGTGAGGAAGAAAAATTTACAGAGGAAGCCAAATAAATAAAGGTAGGTTGAAGGAAAAGAAGGGAGTTTAGGTAGTTTATGAGTTCATAAGAAAAATTTTACAGCGTTAGAGAATTTTGTACAAGAAAAAAGCCTAATAATAAAAATTGGTTGTATATAGTTTATTCAGTTGCTAAGAAAAAATATTTCAGCGGAAGAGAAATTTACGGAAGAAGCCTAATAAATAAAGGTAGGATGGAAAAAGAGAATAGCATTTTTGATACTATAATAAATAAAAGGAGGTTATATATAGTTAATCAGTTGCTAAGAAAAATATTGCAGCGCTAGATAAATTTACAGAAGAAAAAACCTAATAAATAAAATGAGGTTGAAAGAAGAGGATAGCGTTAAGATAGTTGTTCAATTGCTAAGAGAGATATTAAAGCGTTAGAGAAATTTACAGAAGAAAAGCCTAATATATAAAAGGAGGTTCGTATATATATATATATATATATATATATATATATATATATACGTAATCCAGCGTAACGAAGAGATGTATTTTTGTTTTTCTTTAGTCAAACTGATTATTAACGTCGTCTTCTAAAACCGTCGATATATTTTTTTTGTGTCTTTTAGAGAACACGAGTAAAACAAAGACGAAAGAAAAAGAGAGAAATACCAGAATAATGTGTACCTCCTTCATTTATTCGGGTTCTTCAGTAAGATTCTCAACCGCTGAAATAATTTGCCTAGCAACAACTGGATCAACTATATACAACCTCCTTTTTATTTTAAGGTTTTTTATTCTGTACTTTCTAGCTTCAGAAACATTGTCTTAAACTGGATCAACAATATATATATATATATATATATATATATATATATATATATATATATATATATATATATATATATATATATATATAAATATATATATATATATATATATATATATATATATATATATATATATATATATATATATATATATATATATATATATATATATATATATATATATATATATATGTGTATAAACATGTATATATATATATATATACAAAAGCCTAATAAATAAAAAGGAGTTTGTATATAGTTGATCCATATATATATATGTTCACCGGTTGAAAATCCATAGAACCAAAACCCTAATAAATAAAAGGCTCGTGTTTTCCTCTTATAAAGACAGTTTACAAAAACACATATTTCACCGGTTTTGAATAGTTGACGACGTTAATAATTCTTGGTCAGACTAAAGAAGGTAAAGCAAACAAATCTTCGTTATACTGGTTACGGATTACGTACGAGTAGATTAAAGTGATATATATATATGTATATATATATATATATATATATATATATATATATATATATATATATATATATATATATATATATATATATATATATATATATATATATATATATATATATATATATATATATATATATATATATATATATATATATATATATATATACAAATAATCCAAACATCTAAAACATCCTAAGCATAGCGGGTCTTGATTATTCACTTCAATACATTAATTTCATTGAGTCGATCTCTTTTTAACCGATAATATAAATATTCTATATACTTTTAATTGATTTCACAGCGTCTTTTTCTTGTATATTAATTTTCATATATTCCTGTTCTTCCCACTACTAAACAATATCAAACATTTCAAACACTAAACAGGTCTTGAGTTATTCTTCAACTTACATTAATTTTCCTGGTCCTTTTCATACCCCAACCGATAATAATAAATACCTGATTACATATAATTGATTTTGGCGTATTTCTTACATGTATATTAATTTACTGAGTCTTTTCTTTCTTCTTCAGTAATGACATGTATCAAACACAAACAGACCTTGAGTTATTTCTTCCGACACATTAATTTAAGTCAAGTCCATTTTCTTCATGCAACCAAAAATAACAACAATACCTGATACATTTAACTGATTTTTGCAGCTCTTTTCTTATATATATTAATTTTCTGATTCCATAACTTCACCTTTACAAACAATATCAAACATCTAAAACACTAAACAGGTATTGAGTTATTCCTTCAACTTTATTAATTTCAGTCATTTCTTTTAACCTTAAAAGTACAAATACATTGATACATTCAGATTTTTGAGTTTCTTTTGTTATATATATATATATATATATATATATATATATATATATATATATATATATATATATATATATATATATATATATTATATATATATATATATATATATATATATATATATATATATATATATATATATATATATATATATATATATATATATATATATATATATATATATACTCCTTATATATATATATATATATATATTTTCTATATATATATATATATATATATATATTTTTCTACTTCATTCTTCCGCATTCACATACAAATAATAACAAACATCTGCTTAACACACTAAGCAGGTCTTGGCTATTCCTTCCAACACATTAATTTCCTGGGTCCTTTCTTTTTAGCCGATAATAACAAATACTTGATACATTTAATTGATTTCAACGCACTCTTCCATGTATATTAATTTTCTGCTTAAATTCTTCCCACTACAAACAATATCAAAACATTAAAACAGTAAACAGGTCTAGAGTTATTCCTTCAACATTCATTAATTTCCTAAATTCCTTTCTTTGTAACCAAAAATAACAGTAAATACCTGATACATTTAACTAATTTTATGGTTCTTTCTTATATGTTTCCATCTCCAACACATTAATTTCTACAAGTCCTTTTCTCTTTTAACCCGATAATAACAAATACTTGATACCTTTAATTGATTTCTGCGTCTTTCTTACATGTATATTAATTTTTCTGCTTCCAATTGCCGCCTACAAATAATAACAAACGCTCTAACACTACTAAACAGGAGTCTTAGACTATTTCCTTCCAACACGTGTTCCTGAGTCCTTTCTTTTTAACCGATAATAACCGTAATACTTGATACATTTAATTGATTTCTGGCGTCTTTCTTACATGTATATTAATTGGTTCTGCATAAATTCTTCACTTCCTAAGCAATATCAAACATTTAAAACATTAAGCAGGTCTAGAGTTATTCCTTCAACACCATTAATTTCCCTAGTCCTTTCTTTCGCAACCAAAAATAACAATACCTGATACATTATTAACTAATTTTGTAGTTTCTTTCTTATGTATTTCCTTCAACACATTAATTTCCTAATCCTTTCTTTTTAACCGATAATAACAAATACAATGCATTGTTCCTTTTTCTTCGTCTTTCTTACATGTATATTAATTTACTGAGTCTCTTCCTTCTATCAGTAATGGCTTGTATCTAAACACCTAAAACAGGTCTTGGTCATTCCTTCAACACCTCCTTTTCCTGGAAGTCCTTTCTTTTTAACCAAAGTAACCATAAATACCAGACATGCAGTGATTTTTACTGATCTTCCTTACATGTATATTAATTTACTACGTCTTTTCTTTCTTCTTCAGTAATACAGCATCTGAAACCTGCATCAGGTGCTTGAGTTATTCCTTCTCACATTAATTTCCTGGTCTTTTCTTTTTAACTGATAATATAAATACCTAATACATATAATTGATTTTTTTGGCGTCTTTCTTAAATGTATATTAATTTGCACAGTCTCTCTCTTCTGCTACAGTAATGACATATCAAAACACTAGAAGCAGTTCTTGAGTTATTCCTTCCCAGCATTAATTCCTCAGACACCACTGTAACCAATAATAAAAGAAAATTTTGGTTCTTTTGTTACATATATTAATTTTCTGGAAACCATTCTTTCTCGACTTGTGGAAACATAAAACACTAAACAGGTCATGAGTTATTCTTTCTTACATTATTTTCCTGAGACCTTTCTTTCGCAATAAAAATAACCAGCAAATACCTGATACATTTTAACTTTGATTTTGGTTCTTTCTTGCTGCCTAATTTTCTGATTCATTCTTCGCTACAAATAATATAAGCATCCTAAAACGTTAAACATAAGTCTTGGTTATTCCTTCAACACATTAATTTCCCAGGTCTTTTCTTTGCAACCGATAATAAGAAATACAGTACAGCTAATTGATTTTTTGGCGTCTTTCTTTATGTATTTATATACTGAATCTCTCTTCCTTCCAGTAATGACATATATCTAAAACACCATAGGTGCGAGTTATTCATTCAACACATTAATTTCGTGAGTCCCTTCTTTTTAACCGATAAAAAATACCTGATACACATTTAATTAGTTTCTACGTCTTTCTTACACATGTATATTAATTTACCGAGTCTCTTCTTCTACTTAGTAACCTTGTATATCTAAAAACTTCGTGGGTCTTGTTTATTCCTTCAACATTAATTTCCTCAGAACACCACTTTTGCGTAATAGTGAATTCTAAGTAAGCGTGTTGATTTCTGGAATTCTTTTTACATTTATTAATTTTCTGATACCCTCGGTAAATTAATATACGTATGAAAGACACCGAAAAAATCAGTGCATCCTTATCAGTATTTTATTCATTATCGGTTAAAAAGACTCAGAACAAAATATTGATGGAATAATTCAAAGGTCTGTTTAGCGTTTTGAATATTTCCCGAAGTATTATTTTTCAGCGGAAGAAGTAAGGAAGCGAAAAATAATATATATAATAAAGAACGAATAAATAACGCAATACCTGTTTAGTGGCTTTGATTTTTGTTATTAAGGTCGATAGAATGGTATCAGAAAATTATTATATGTAAAAAAGATCTAAAAAATCAACTAAGTGTACCAGGAGTTTCTATTTATTATTAGTTGTGAAAGAAAGGTCTGAGGAAATGAATGTGTTTAAGGAATAACTCAAGACCTGTTTAGTGTTTTAGATAGTTGATATTGTTTGTAGCGGAAGAAATGAAGTAGAAAATTAATATATAAGAAAGAAACTAAAAAATAGTTAATGTATATATATATATATATATATATATATATATATATATATATATATATATATATATATATATATATATATATATATATATATATATATATATATATATATATATAAAAGAGAACCAAAAAAATCATTCAAATGTATCAGGTTTTTGCGGTTATTTTTGCTTGCAAAAGAAAGGACTCACGAAATTAATGCGTTGGAGGAATAAATCAAGACCAGTTTAGTGGTTTTGATGTTTGTTATTAAAGTCGAAAAATGGGTATCAGAAAATTAATATATGTAAGAAAAGACCAAAAAATCAACTCAGTGTACCTGGAAGTTATATTTATTATTAGTTGCGAAAGAAAGGTCTGAGGAAATTAATGTGTTGAAGGAATAACTCAAGACCTGTTTAGTGTTTTAGATACATGTCATTATAGAAAGAAAAGTCTCGGTAAATTAATATACATGTAAGAAAGACGCCAAAAATCAATTAAATGTGTCTGGTATTTGTTATTATCGGTTAAAAAGAAAGGACTCAGGAAATTAATGTGTTGAAGGAATAACTCAAGACCTGCTCAGTGTTTTAGATGTTTGATATTGTTTGTATATATATATATATATATATATATATATATATATATATATATATATATATATATATATATATATATATATATATATATATATATTAAATATATATATATATATATATATATATATATATATATATATATATATATATATATATATAAAGAAATCAAAAAATGAGTTAAATGTATCAGGTATTTGTTATTATCGCTAAAAAGAAAATCTGTGAAAATTAATGTGTTGAAGGAATAACTCAAGACCTGTTTAGTGGTTTTGATGTTTGTTATTATTTGTAGCTGAAGAATGTAATAAAAAAATATATATGTAAGAAAGAACCAAAAAAATCAAGTAAGTGTACCAGGAATTTCTCTTTATTATTTGTTGCGAAAGAAAGGTCTCAGGAAATTAATGTGTTGAATGAATAACTCAAGACCTGTTTAGTGTTTTTGATACATGTCATTACTGAAGTAGAAGGGAGAGACTCAGTAAATTAATTAATTAATTAATATACCTAAGAAAGACGCCAAAAATGAATTAAATGTGTCAGGTATTTGTTATTATCGGTTAAAAAAAGAAACGCCTGTGTAAATTAATGTGGAACAAACAATATCAAACAACTAAAAAAATAAACAGGTCTTGAGTTATTTATTAAACACAATATTTTCCTCAGACCTTTCTTTCGCAACCAATAATAAAGAGAAATTTGGACACTTCTGTTGATTTTTGTTCTTCTACAGATATTAATTTTTTGCTTCCATTCTTCCGCTACAAACGATATCAACATCTAAAACACTAAACAGGTCTTGAGATATTCCTGAACACATTAATTTTCTGAGTCCTTTTGGCAGCCAAAAATAACAGCAAATACCTGATACATTTAACTTCGATTTTTTGGTTCTTTTCTTATGAGATATTAATTCTTTCACTTCCCATTCTTCCGCTTCAAATAATATCAAACATATAAAACACTAAACATGTCTTGAGTTATTCTTCAACATATTAATTTCCTGAACTTTTCTTTTTAACTGAGCAATAACAATACCTGATATATTTAATTAATTTCATGGCGTCTTTTCACATATATTGTCGTTCTGAGTCTTCCCTTCTACTCAGTAATGACATGTATCTAAAAACACTAAACAGGTCCTGAATTATTCCTTTAAAAATAAAAGGAGGTTGTATATAGTTGATCCAGTTGCTAAGAAAAAATATTTCAGCGGCGGAGAATTTTGCATTGAAGAACTTAATAAATGAAGGAGGTACATAATATTCCGTATTTCTTCTTTTCTTTTCCTTTTCGTCTTTGTTTTACTCTGTGCTTCCCCCTCTTAAAAAAGACAGTTAAAAAAACATATCGGATTTGGTTTTGTGTTGACGACGGAAATAATTTTGGTCGACTAAAGAAAAAAACAAAATACATTCGTTATGCTGGATTGATTACGCATTGAATTATATATATATATATATATATATATATATATATATATATATATATATATATATATATATATATATATATATATATATATATATATATATATATATATATATATATATATATATATATATATATATATATATATATATATATATATATGCGCTATCCCTTCCTTTAACTCTCCTTATTTATTAGTGTTTTCTCTGTAAATTTCTAACGACGTAATATCTCTCTAGTTAACTGAAGAACTATCTTTAACGCTATCCTCTATCAACCTCCATTTATATTAGGCTTTTTTCTTCTGTAAATTTCTAACGCTGTAATATCTCTCTTGCTAAACTGAACAACTATCTTAACGCTATCCTCTTCTTTCAACCTCATTTTATTAATTAGGCTTGTTGTTCTGTAAAATTTATTCTAGCTGCAATATTTTTCTTAGCAACTGATTAACTATATATAACTCCTTTTATTTATTATAGTATCTAAAACGCTATTGTCTTTTCCATCCTTCCTTTATATATTAGGGCTTCTTCCGCAAATTTCTTCCGCTGAAATATTTTTCTTAGCAACTGAATAAAACTATATACAACCAATTTTTATTATTAGGTTTTTCTTCAGGCTAAATATTCTAACGCTGTAAAAATTTTTCTTAGGAACTCATAAACTACCTAAACGCCCTCCCTTTTCCTTCAACCTACCTGTGATGGCTTCAGCTTCCTCTGTAAATTTTTCTTCCTCACAAATATTTTTCTTAGCCATCGGACAATTTTATATATATATATATATATATATATATATATATATATATATATATATATATATATATATATATATATATATATATATATATATAGTTGAGATCCAGTTTTCTAAGACAAAATTTCAGCGGTAAAAGTCTACAGAACAAAACCCTTATAACAAAAGGAGTTTGTATATAGTTATCCAGTTAAAATATTTCAGTGGGCTGAGAAATTTGCAGAAGAAACCTAATAATAAAGGCATACTATTCTTGTATTTTTTTTTTCCTTTTGTCTTGTTGTAATTTAAGTTTCTTAAAAGACAGTTTACAAAAAACATTCTTGACGGTTTTGCGTTGACGACGTTATCAATTCTTGGCCGGACTAAAGAAAAACAAAACAAATCTTGTTATACCGATTATATTACGTAATGTATATATATATATATATATATATATATATATATATATATATATATATATATATATATATATATATATATATATATATATATATATGTACGCTATCCTCTTCCTTTAACCTCCTTTTATTAATTAGGCTTTTTCTTCTGTAAATTTCTCTAACGATGTAATATCTCACTAAGCAACTGAACAACTATCTTAACGCTATCCTCTTCTTTCAACCTCATTTTATTAATTAGGCTTGTTCTTTTGTAAATTTGTCTTGCGCTGCAATATTTTTCTTAGCAACTGATTAACTATACACAACCTCCTTTTATTTATTATAGTATCTAAAACACTATTTTCTTCTTTAAACCTCCCTTTATTTATTAGGCTTCTTCCGTAAATTTCTCTACCGCTGAAATATTTTTTCATATCAAATGAATAAACTATATACAACGTAATTTAATTATTAGGCTTTTTTCTTGTACAAATTTCTCTAACGCTGTAATATTTTTCTTAGCAACTGATAAACTATCTAAACTCCCTCCTTTTCCCTCAACAACCTTTCATTTATTTGGCTTCCTCTGTAAATTTCTCTACTTCATTAATTTTTTGTTAGCTATCAATAACTTATATATATATATATATATATATATATATATATATATATATATATATATATATATATATATATATATATATATATATATATATATATATATATATATATATATATATATATATATATATATATATATATATATATATATATATATATATATATATATATATATATAATTGTCGATATATTTTTTCTTTGTCTTTTAAGAAGCACAGAGTAAAGACTTGAAAAGGAAAAAAAAGAAAATACAGAATAGTAT
The DNA here is from genome assembly GCF_024679095.1 of Eriocheir sinensis. Taxonomy (NCBI): domain Eukaryota; kingdom Metazoa; phylum Arthropoda; class Malacostraca; order Decapoda; family Varunidae; genus Eriocheir; species Eriocheir sinensis. Next base: position 25,736,639 of record NC_066516.1, read on the forward strand.
GTACCTCCTTCATTATTCAGGTTCTTCAGTAAAATTCTCAACACTAGAAATATTTTTCTTAACAACTGAATACTTCTTAATCTTTTATTTTTAGGTTTTTTAGTACAACATATTTTCTGAAAAGCGCTGAAACATTTGTCTTGACTGAGATCAACAGCATATATATATATATATATATATATATATATATATATATATATATATATATATATATATATATATATATATATATATATATATATATATATATATAGAAGGCCAATAAATAAATAGAAGGTTTAAGAAATGGAAGGCGTTTAGATAGTTTATCATTGCTGCAGAAAAATATTACAACGATTAAGCATGTGCAAAAAACCTAAAATAAATGTAAATTGTATAGTTTATTCAGTTCCTGAAAAAATATTTCAGCAGGTAGAAAATTTGCAGGAAAAGCCCTGTAAATGAGGAGGTTGAAAAAGAAGAAAAATAAGCATTTTAGATACTATAATAAATAAAGGTTGTGTATGATTAATCAATTGCTGAAAATATTGCGTCGCTGAAAGAAATTTACAGAAAAAGCTAATTAATAAATGAGTTGAAAGAAAGAGATAATTAAGAATGGTTGTTCAGTGTCAGAGAGATATTATCGTTAGAAATTTACAGAAAAAGCCTAATTAATAAGAGTTAAGGAAAGTAAGTATATATATATATATATATATATATATATATATATATATATATATATATATATATATATATATATATATATATAT
>NC_066516.1:25742390-25814890 GCF_024679095.1 Eriocheir sinensis
TATTTTGTTTTTCTTTAGTCCAAAGCCAAAATGGTATGTAACGTCGTCAACACCAAGCAATCAAATCCGATATGTGTTTTTTAACTAGTCTTTTAAGAGGAAGCACAGAGTAAAACAAAAGACGAAAAGGAAAGAAAAGAAAAAAATACAAAAGAATAGTATGTAGCTCCTTCATTTATTAGGGTTCTTCTGTAAATTTCTCAACCCGCACATGCTCAAATTCTACCGCTGATTTAGGCATCTTGAGAAACTGGATCAACTATATACATATATATATATATATATATATATATATATACTATATATATATATATATATATATATATATATATATATATATATATATATATATATATATATATATATATATATATATATATATATATATAGTCCAGTAGGTAAGAAAAATATTTGTGAGTGAGAAATTTACAGAGGACAATAAATAAAATTAAGGAAGGGTTTAAGAAAAAGGAGGGCGTTTAGAATGGTTATCAGTTGCTACGAAAAAACTTATTACAGCGTTGAAAAGAAGTTTGTACAGAAAAACCTAATAAATAAATAAGTTGTATATAGTTTATTCAGTTCTAAGAAAAAAATATTTCCAGCGGTAGAAGAAAATTTACGGAAAAAGCCCTAATAAATAATAAGGAGAGTTGAAAAGAAGAAAATAGCGTTTAGATAATATAATAAATAAAAGGAGGTTGTGTATAGATAATCAGTTGTATAAGAAAGAAATATTGCGTCCTTCGAGAAATTTACAGAAAGAAAAAAGCCAAAATAAATAAAATGAGGTTGAAAGAAGAGGATAGCGTTAAAGATAGTTGTTCGAGGATTGCTAAGAGATATTACATACGTTGAAAATTTATAAAACAGAAAAAGACTAATAATTAAAAGGAGGTTAAAAGGAAGACGATAGCCCGTATATATATATATATATATATATATATATATATATATACTATATATATATATATATATATATATATATATATATATATATATATATATATATATATATATATATTAATTCACCGTACGTAATGTAATCCAGTATATCGAAAAGATTTGTTTTGTTTTTTCTTTAGTCCGGCCAAAAATTATTAACGTCATCAACACCAAAACCGTCAGATATGCTTTTCTTAACTGTCTTTTAAAGAGTAAAAACCCGAGTGTAAAAAAACAAAGACGAAAAGGAAAGAAAAGAAAAAATACAGGAATAGTATGTACCTCATTTTATTTATTATGATTCTTCTGTAAATTTCTTAACACTGAAATATTCTGTATTTATAACCACTGACACTGTGAAATGGATCCTTCATATATACTCAATTTATTTAATAGGAGTTTTATTTTCTTATAAATATATATATATATTCAAACATCTTGAATAACTGGATATATCTATATATATATATATATATATATATATATATATATATATATATATAATTGGTCAGTAGAGTAGAAAAAATATTTGTGAGGTAGAGAAAATTTTCAGAGAGGAAAAAAAAAATAAATTAAAGGAGTTGAGAAAAGAGGGCGTTTTAGATAGTTTTATCAATTTACTAAAAGAAAATAGCCTGGCAGCGCTTGAGAGAACTATAGGAAAAGCCTAATAAATAAAATAGGTTGAAAGAAAGCCGGATGGCGTTAGAATAGTTGTTCAGTTGCTGGAAGAAAGAATATTACATCGTTAGAGAATTTGCAAGAAAAAAAGCCCTAAAATCAAAAAAGGGAGGTTGAAAGGAAGAGGGATAGCGTATGTGTATACTATATATATATATATAAAGGAGGTATATATATGATATCATTTTCTAGAAAATAATGTGCAGCGTTGATCCCATTTGCTGAGAAAAAAAAAAAAAAAAATATATATGATATATATATATATATATATATATATATAAATATATATATATATATATATATATATATATATATATATATATATATATATATATATATATATGTTTTTCAGCCAGGTTGTAGAGATGGCGTCAACACCAAAGCAAATCCCGATATGTTTTTCCATTTAACTGTTTAAGGGTAAATACTACAGCGTAAAACCAAAGGGGCAAAAAAAGGAAAGAAAAGAAAAAAATACAGGAATAGTGAGTACTACTCATTTTATTTGTTAGGGTTCTTTATTATATTTCTCAACCTTTAAATATTTTCTTGTAGATGGATCAACTATATACAACCTCGTTTATTTATTAGGGTTTTTTGTTCTATGGATTTTCTACCGCTGAAAATACTTGTCTTGACTACAGATCTTATATATATATATATATATATATATATATATATATATATATATATATATAAGACTAATAATTAAAAGAGAGGAGAGTTAAAGGAAGGGAGATAGCGTATGTATATATATATATATATATATATATATATATATATATATATATATATATATATATATATATATATATATATATATATATATATATATATATATATATATATATATATATATATATATATATATATATATATATATATATATATATATATATATATATATATATATATATATATATACATATATATATATATATATATATATATATATATATATATATGTAATCAATTATAACGAAGATTTATTTTGTTTTCTCTTGAATCCGGCCAACAATTATTAATGTCTCAGAAACACCAAAACCGTCAGATAAATGTTTTCTTTACTGCATTTGAAATTAAAATACCAGAGTAAAACAAGATAGAAAAGGAAAGAAAAGAAAAAAAATACGTGTATACTTCCTTTATTTATTAGGAATACAGTAGTATGTACTTCCTTTATTTATTAGGATTCTTCTAACCAAATTTCTTATGCCGTTGAAATGTTTTTCTTGTAAGCTAGTAACCGATGATATAAGTCTCCTTTTATTTATTACAGGTCAACTATATATAGTATGATTAGGAGTTTTATTACTACTAAACCGCTGATATATTTGTCTGAGAAACTGGATCAAATATATATATATATATATATATATATATATATATATATATATATATATATATATATATATATATATATATATATATATATATATATATATATATATATATATATATATATATATATATATATATATATATTAGTCAGTGGGTATGGTGGTCAGTGAGCAATTAGAAATTACAGAGGAAGCCAAAATGGTGTGAGGTGAGAGAATTACAGAGAAACAAATAAATTAAAAGGAGGTTGAAAGAGGGAAAAGGAAGGCGTTTACATAGTTTTATCGAGTTTAGCGCTAAGAAAAATAGTGATTGACTACAAAATATAATAAGAATCTCATGTACAGGACTTTTACCAGAATATAAATATGATGTGATGACAGGAAAGGTCAGGAAAGTCTGTGGAGTGTGAAATGCGCGCACAGACAGCAGCTTGGCAGATGTAAAGGGTTAAAGATGTCAATTTTTCCACACATTTTATTTTTACTTAGAGAAATAGTCTTTGTCAATTTAATTTCTGCATACCATTAGGGATGGAGAGCTGTAGTTTTGCCCTTTATATTATATTTAACATAAAATAAAACAGAGTAATTGTTGAACACAGACGAGATTAAACGAACGACCGAAATATTATACTCCAAAAAGAAAACAAAAATGTAAAAAAAAAAAAAAAAAGATGTATATCCATTAAGGACCCCGAGGTGTCTTGCGTCTCCCCTCTCACTCCGCTCGTCACAACCTGAGACACCACGCCGCTCAAAAGAAGACACGAAAAGAAGCGGATAGATGGAGACAATCTAGGCGGGACTTGGAGCGTGAAATAAAGCACGAGAGAGGTGTCCCAGATTACAGCAGGTCCTCGTCTTTCAGCTCAGGTCCTCTCTCGCCGATAAGCCTCACACCTGTTTTTATATGCAAGTCTACTGAGCCTGTATTTTCGCCCACACTCATATTCTCACTCCCGTCGTATTTTTTTTTCATGTACATCACTTCTTGAATATCTGTAGTTCCTCGCTTTCCAGGTTGAGAAATTTTGCCTAGTTCTTACCTGTCTTCTAAATCTGTATCACTACGGGTACACTCATGTCCTTACTACGGCTGTACCTGCTTCAGATTGCTTACTCCACCTATTGTTCACTTCATTATACTCGTAGTCCAACTCACCATGCGCTCGCCAGTCATTTATAACAACAATTGAAGTTTAAATAGACGTTTGTTTTCTTTTGTTTTCGCATCCCCTTTCCCCGCCTCGCTTACCCTGCCTCCCTTTCCTCTCTCGCAAACATTCACACTATTTTCTTACCGGGGTCTGAATTTCTCCACCCACATGCATTGTGCGCAAATTACTCCATCGTTTTCTCTCCGAAGCAAAAGGTTCTATTGTACCCACTTCTCACACCTTTACCTGCCCCACCAGCCTTCACACACTCGCCCAGCTCGCCCTGCACACTCATAGATATTTAAAACAACAGTCGAGGTTTAAATGAAGTTTTGTTTTCTTCCCCTTGTAGCTTCGTTCCGTTATTGCCCTGCGCTGGTCTCTGGGTTTGCTCTTCCCTTTATGGCCGCGTTTCCCTCCTCTCGTTCCCCCTCTTCCTCCTCCTCCCGCTGCCTTTGTTGTGTTCTCCCCTCAAAGTTTTGCCACTAAAGTCTGTGTGTATATGTGAGTATTTGTCTGTTTACGACTCGCGCCTCTCACTTGTTTGTCTGCTTGGTGTGCTTGCCTTTTCTTTTCCTATATTTCTAGTACTAATGCAAGATGAACAAAAGGCAAATATGCAATACTAAGAGATGCGAACACGGCTACCAGGGAGTGGAGAGGTAAATAAAAAAAAAACGTAAAATAATGAAAGAATATGATGAAAGAGTACAATAAAAGAAGTAAAACTATAGTGTTGAAGTTCTTCGTGTAGAGAGATCACTTCTAGTATTTGAGGCCATCCAGTAATACTGCCCGCGCTGTGCTCGCCCTGCTGCTGGCGGCACTGCTGCTGGTGCTGCTGCCATGGCGTGTGTTTGTTTGATGAAGCCCGAGGCCGCGCGACATTACGCCTCGTTGGGCTTCTGCAGGTGAAGGCCGACATTAAGAACAACAACGGCAATACCGCCATCACCGGGGCACAAGCACCAAAAGCAGCAACATCAACAGTAAACGAATAAACAACAATTTGAACAAAAGACAACAACAATAACCATAAGATAACATCCACAACAAAACAACGACAGGAACTCTTCCCGTGTTCTCTAAAACCGTGCAATGCTGCCGTCTGCGACAGGCCAAACTATGCGATGTGCTTTAATACCGGCTGTTTTTCTTCTGGTCCAGCAGATTTGCAGTTTTAAGTATTAATTCACGCAGTGTATTTTATCTTTTCATTGCGTGTTTTCTTCCCTACTCGCAATTATTTCCGCGTGTGTTCGCTCGCCGCGCGTCACTAGGAGGTGAAGGGAAATGTTTGGCCGGGCAGAGCAAGGACCTGCCACGGACGGCAGGGCCACACTGGTGCGTGTCGCTTGGCAGCCGCAGTGACCATGCATGCCAGGGCGAACTGCGACAGACGAGGGGGATGTGACGAGGGAGACAGGAGGAGCAAGGCCGGGGAGGTGACCGGGCAGGGAAGGTTGAGCAATTAACGATGAGACAAACAATCAAAGATGAGCAAAAATAAAATCAAGGCTGGATGACGTAAAAATTAAACGAGGAGGAGGAACAGTTGGGTTAGGTGATGGGGAAAGGAGCGGCAGAGCATGTAATGAATTGACAAGAAGGACCCTAAAACACAAAGAAGACCGGATGAAGCAGGTAAAGGGCGAGGGAAGACCGGGTGGGAGAGGTGTGGAAGAATAGATGCTTGGGAGAATGCTCAAGGCAAACAGGCTAGAGCAGAGAGGGATAGAACAAGAACAAGAGCAAACAGGATTAAGTAGAGTGAAAGAACATAGTAAAAAGAAGAAAAGAAGACAGGCAGGACAGGAGTAGGAGGAGCTGAGCAGGTCAAAACATGCATAGCAAAGACGGGACAGGCGGACAGGGCTGAATGAAGGCGCACGACGAGGTGAGAGTGGAAAGATACGATCAAAGCGAGATAGAAAGGACATGCAGCTGGTAGGGCGGGCAGAACACGCCAGGGGCAGACGGAGGAGAGAGGTGTAGTAGGCCAGGGATGGACGGAGTGGGGCAGGCCAGTCCTGTTTTATCTGGCGGGCGCTGACAAGAAGTGCCTGGTACGAAGACGTTCACCGCTCCCCCGCCTGATGTCCATTACTACCCTGCTTTTAATTCAAATTATGGCTGGCCTTAGTGGGCTGTCTGGAGGTTCAATGGCTTTAGTTTGGATAAATAAGACTGTATGTAAGCCCGTTAGCCCGCCCAAACGACCCGGCCCCACTGAGCACCCCACGCCCGGCGCCGCAGCAACCCAGGGCCGTCCCACCACTGGCGTCTCCCCTGTGGCATTGATCCCACAATGGCAACTCCCCACCCCGACATCACGACTCGCCACAACGACACCACGATTACTCTACCACGACGTCACGAGCACAGCTACTCACAACAACAAAAAATCACCCTCACGACACCACAACTATTCGCTACTACGACATAACGACCATGGTCAGTTATCACCACGACACCACGACCATTCACTACCCCGACATAACGAGCACGACTTCTCACCACCACGACAGCTCACCCCCATGATACTACGACCACTCACACACACACACACACACACGATTAATATTAGAATTCTTATCATATATTGAATTGATAGAAAATAAGATAAAAATTTAACTGATGGAGCTGCTAAAAAACATGGTAGGTATATGTATTTTCTGCTTTACAAATCATTTTCAACATCAACCTACCCTTTCTGAAAACTTGCGCACACACACACACACACACACACACACACACACACACACACACACACTTTACCCTTCCCTGCCCCCAACACTCATGCACACACACATAATCATCCTCCCCCCCACCCACCCCCAACACCCACCTGACAACTGATCGGCAAATCATTTATATTTCGGTCTTCTAAAATCATGAATCTATTGGAGATCCACGAAAAGCCGGCGTTCCAATATTTTTGTGCAGCGTGATTGAGTTAGGCTGATGGGCGAATGTTTTTTTTTTTTTTTTTTTTCCCCTCATACATTTGCTGTTTGATTAGATGGGCCGAGTGTGGTTCAAGGGGGAGTGCGTAAAAAGGGGGGAGGCTAGGGAGTGGGTAGAAAGGGGGAATGTGGCTGGTGGGAAGGGGGGAGGGGGGGTGATTTGGCACCCGGAGATAAAAGGTTCACTGATTAAAAGATAAATATATAGCCATCTGTTGTATGTGTGTGTGTGTGTGTGTGTGTGTGTGAAAATTATGTCTGCCTCTCTCTCTCTCTCTCTCTCTCTCTCTCTCTCTCTCTCTCTCTCTCTCTCTCTCTCTCTCTCTCTCTCTCTCTCTCTCTCTCTCTCTCTCTCTCTCTCTCTCTCTCTCTCTCTCTCTCTGCTGATGAATTGATGGGGAGGTCTGGCGTGGAGGGAGGGAGAGGAAGGGAGAGGAGAGGGTGGAAAGACAAAACGTGGAATGGAAGAGAGGTATAGACGAAAGTGGATGGAATAGTGGACAAGTGGAGGGAAGGAAGGTGTGGAGAAGGGAAGGTGCACGAGGGAATGAAGACAGGCAGACAGCGGGAAGTTTGAAAAGGAGAGAACGGATGGGAGAAGGTATGTTGAGGGAAAGGATGCAGAGGTAGTAATGGGGAAACGATGGAAGGGAGGGAAGGCAAAAAAGATGTGGAAATAGGGAGAAGACAGAAAAGTAGGGCGAGGGAGAGGCGGGAGACAGAAACGATAAGGGAGGGTAAAAAACGGAAAGGTAGGCTCTAGGTTTGGAAGGCAGGGACAGAGGAAAGAAGGAGAGAAGGAAATGAGAAGTATGACTCAGTGAAGGATAGATAACAGGTGGGATGAGGCGAGGACTGAAATGAATCGCGAGAACTTGAAGAGAAAAATGCAGGCAATCAGAGGAATCAGAGACAGGCACAGTGGGAAAAGGACAGTAATTGAGGAACTTGAAAAAAAAAGTCACCATCGTGCAAATGCCAAAGACTCCCAGATGCACAACTATCACCGCATATTTTACGGCTACTGCTACTGTTGTGACTACTACTACTACTTCAACAACAACAACTACTACTACTACTACTACTACTACTACTACTACTACCACTATTACTACAACTACTACTACTACTATTACTACTACAACTACTGCTGATACTACTACTGTTACTACTACTACCTCAAGTACAGGAAGCAACAAAAAAATACTACAAAAATATAGCAAAAATAGCAGTGTAAATAACGTATATAACAAAAAATTACACCAACAAGGACACTCATAAAAACAACAAAACGATAATAATAATAATAATAATAATAATAATAATAATAATAATAATAATAATAATAATAATAATAATAATAATAATAATAATAATGATAATGCAGGCTCTCTGCATAATGAATACTGATATGGCTCGGGTTTACACGTGGACTGATGACGCTGCGAGGCTGCTAAGCGGATGCCGGTAATGGATGCTGGCCACGTCACCGTCGGGAGCCTGGTGCAAGGAGGACAGCCTGCTCTGTGCCGAACATTATATCATTATCATTATTATTATTGTGCCAATATTAATATTAATATCATTATGTGTGTATTATTTTTGCTATTATTACTTTTGTCGTTATTCGTCTTCATATTACCATTGTTATTACTGTTAAACAAATCATTTCATACACAAATACACAGCAAAGTAATGCAGAATCGCTGGTCTTATCAATATGTCAGTTTCTCTTTGGTGACCAGTGAACGAACGTGTCCTGATTGCGAGACTGTTAAGAGTGGGCGACAGACCGGAGAGATAGGCTTTCAACCAATTACTGTATTTTGGAAGGCAAAGTTAATGGAACAAATAAAAACATCACAAATAATAGGCAATAACAGATATGCTAGGTATAGGTTTTCTCTGGGTAAAAAGACAAAACAAAATTCTAGTAAAAAAATAAAACACATTATTGACGTACTGAAAAAAAAAAGAAATGCCATCACGTGTAAGCTCGTTTTATTTCCAGCCCGGCTTAGTGAGTGTGTAAATTGTGCGATAATTAGTTAATGGAGGGCGGGTGGGCACAGGGAGGAGAGAGCATGGGGGGCGGTTGAGGAGAGGGGTTAAAGGGGCGCATGGCAGGAGAGCAAGAATGGGCTCACTCCTGTTGTTGTTGTTGTTGGTTGGGGTGGTGATGGTGATGTGTGTGTGTGTGTGTGTGTGTGTGTGTGTAAGAGAGAGAGAGAGAGAAGAGAGATCATACACACACACACAAAAAAAAAAAGCACACAACCCCCACAATCAAGCCCCCCGACACAACCCCAACCGCGCACACACAAACAAACACACACGCAAACCTCAAAACATTACAAAACCCACACCACAACTTAAAAAAAATAAAACAAAAGCACTTGCACCCTCCCCCTAACCTCACCCCTCAGCTAGCTCCGGCAATGGAAAACCTCACAGCGACCGACTCGAAAAATGAAGCTGAGTTAAACGGCCGAGAAAGCCATGAGCAGCGGAATGCGGTGGAAACAACAAAGGTCTTCAGCTATAACGCGGGTGACGGAGGGGCGCTGTCTCGTGGCGCTGCGGGGCGAGGGGCGGCTTAAAAGAGCTCAACCGCGGGGGAATAATGTGTCCAGATATGCAAATGATGGTTCAAGAAGGCCAGATGAGAGGCGGTATTTGAGCAAGGAACGAGCAGGATGGGAAGGCGGAGGGGGAAGTGCAGCAGGAAGGGAAGGAGAAGGTCTAGGATTAATATTAGGATTAGGATTAGGAGAAGGAGAAGGAGGAGGAGGAGGAGATGTTGATGGGAAAGGAGAGAGAAGATGGGAAGAGAAAGAGGAACAGTGAGACAGAAATCGAAAAAAAAGAAGAAAATGGAGTAGAATGAGGACAATAATAACAAAAAGAATAAATATGAAATAGAAGATTAAGAAGAACAACAATCAAAAGAAGAGGGATGCGAAGGAGGAGGAGATGGAGAATTGTTGTGAAGGCGAGATAAAAAGAAGAGTACGAAAAGAGGAGGAGCAAGAGGAAGGAAAGGAAAAGGAGGAAGAAAGGGGAGAGAGAGAAATAAAGAGAAGCTAAGGAAGGGGAAGGTGAAGAAGGACGGGAAGGGACAGGGGCGCAATGGAGCTTATATCAGGAAAACAAATGGATAATATTACTTTTTTTTTTTTTGTTTCTTGGTTCGAAACTCACAACCATACATAGTCGTGCAGGAGACAGGGAACGATAATGGCCTCACTCGAGTGTTCCTTCCCCCACTGGCTCGGCTGTAATCGTCTATCACAGCATTTCGTCAATCTTCTCTTTTTATATTTGACGCTGGAGTTGAGAATGGACACGTACGGCTTCATTCTATGGTCAATCTCACTTTGTCCTAATCTTCACGCATTTGTTTTCATTATTTACCTTCAATGATGAATGTGTTTTTTTTTCTTTTTCTTGTTTGTATTATGTTCCCCACCTCGTCTGTTTACTTTCAACCCCACGTGTACTGTAAAATACATAAAGGAAGACAGTGAGAGCGTGATTCATGGATGATATTGGCTCTGGGTTTATTATTAAATTATCATCTTATTCTTCGGAGTCTACATAAATTCTCGCCAGCTCCACCTTAACATCTATATGGGAGACCTTACTGAGATCTTAACAAGTACACGTTCAGTATCTAACATCACAACAGTTCTAGTAAGGAATATGAGATGCACATTATCGATGGTGTTTATAAACCGCGACAACTTTCCCTGAACTTTAAATGGGAAAAATATTACGCAAACTTTCCATTTCAGTGCACTTGTAACCCAAACTGAGGGCTATGCTACAATTGCGTCATCATGTGCTACAATAATTAAAACAAGTATTTCCTGTCATCTATTTCCTATTATCAAATTACTTTCGGTTGCCACATGCTGAATTTTTTTACGCGGTAACCAAATCTGAAAACATTAAACATCGAAAACCATTACAACTTAATATTGCGTTACTGTGTATTAGCAAATTGACCACGTGTGTGTGTGTGTGTGTGTGTGTGTGTGTGTGTGTGTGTGTGTGTGTGTGTGTGTGTTCGTGTTTATGGCAAACGTCTCAGACTGGAATATCAGAATGACAAACAGAGCAGCAAAAGGACAAACACACAGACCGTAAGACAGACAGCGGGCCGCCACGCACGCAGGTAGGCAGGCAGTCATGCAAACGAACATTCTTAACCTCTCTCACGCCACAATAGTCTTTCATTTAGTAGCGATGATATAGCATTGAGAAACTTGAAACGGGCAATTTTAAGATACGTTCAAGGACTCTCCTCACGCAATGCCAACGACGAACACTGCGACTACTTGAGACATGTGAGTGTGGCCAAGAATAGATGGTGGTGTGTTCCGTGCAGTCGAGGGCGGGACGTGGAGGTGTGGGTGCACTGTGCGGCTTGTATGGTATAAATGTGTGGGACGTGATACTGGATGGGATGTGTCGACGTGCGGTGTGGTGTGTGTTGTCGCATGAGAACGGCGTGGTGGTGTGTATATATATGATGTGGTGCTTGATGGGATGTGTGTGTGTGTGGTAGGGTGTGTGTTGTTCCATGATGACGGCAGAGTGGTGTGTGTCTGGTGTGGGTCATGGGACTAATAGTGGTGATGATGTGGTGATGTGCGGTGTGGTGTGTGTTGTCCCATAAGAGCGGCGTCGTGGTGCTGTATCTTGATAGTGTGAGGAGTACAGATGATCGTGGTAATGACGCGGTGGTGAGTGGCATGGTGTTGCAAGTTGTGGTGTTGAGAGAGTGATCTGATGTTGCTGCGAATCGTGCTGGTGAGTGATATGACGGTAAGGGGTGAGGCGACGCGAGGCACTATGAATATGTTCCAAATGAGTCACACCCACCCATGCGTTGAATATTTCGTCAGATATCGAAATCTTACTCCAAAACCTGAATATTCATGAACGCAAGGACGCATATTTACAATTCTGAAGCATGTTGATGAGACTGACTGGTTAAGGACACAGCATATGAATGACTGGCGGCTCTCGACGTGGCTCCAGTGTGTTAACGGAGGAGTTTACAGTCGGAGCAATTTCAGAACCGGTATTCCGACCCGAGTGAGCCAGTCCCTAAGACAAACATTCATCACAACAGCTCCTTAACTCGGCAGGAACATACGAGTGATGGCCCTCCGTGCAGTTACTGTGTGTACCGGCTGAGGAGAGAACACGATAAGCTAATACTCAGTTCCACGCGATGCAGTAAACACGTTCCATGTGCGAGTGTTGCGTGTACCAGCTGAAGAGGCCACAATAAAGGACAGTGTTCGTTACCCGAGAGGCCAAAAACAACATACATGCAGACATTCATGACATCCTCATTCACGTACACTGGCAATACACAAACGACACAGCGGGGATACTACCCTTTTTCGAAACAGGCTGGTAAAAAAAAGAGCTCTGAAAAATCTGATCTCACTCCTGAATGTCATGCGTAATGCAGACACACCCACGGCTACAGCGCCGCATTTACCACAACTCTTAAGGAGCCGTTGCAAAGGCTGATCTGATCTGAGCCAGACCAAGACAAAACTCAGCACGCCTCCTTGACTCGCTGAACCCTGATCGCCTCCCGTTTGCCCCGATGAATCCGGACGCGTCGTGAAGGGCTACCGGGGCGTGGAGGGTGCACGAGAAGGGCATCATACAGGGGAGAGAGACGAGGAGGGGAGAAAACTGTTTACTAAATTAGTGGAATAGAAAATATATTATTACTTTATAAATGTGTTTTTTCTTGAGCCTTCAATCGTTCATTTGTGTCATAAGGATCCGTGTTTCCTTGCATGGAAGTAAAATGTTTATATTGAAGGTAAGGTTTGTGTAAACACTGAAATGGTAAGCTGGCAGCGCTGCTATTCACTACAGCCGGTAATCGAAGCTTGATCGTTGTAAACCCCCACGATATATCAATGCATTCAACGTGTTTACACACACACACACACACACACACACACACACACACACACACACACGGAGGCACAGGAGGGAGCTGAAGACTGAAAATGTTACAAGATCCGAGGGAGTTGAGTTACCTGAGTCGGCGTGCCTCCCCTTCAAGAGCTGTCGTTGATATTTCTATATTTAACGTATGGCTTTGTTAAGGTCATCCAAGAGTGGTGTTGGTGGTGTTAGTGGTAATGGGTGGAGCAGAGCGTTAGTGGCGATGGTAGTCAGGGTGGTAGTGGCGGAAATGAAGTTCAAGCATTTTTTTTAGTGAATATCGTATTTTCTCTATAAAAATAACGCGTGAATTGCGGACTGTCTCCTCAAAATAACTTCAAAGGCATGGATGAATCTCTCTCTCTCTCTCTCTCTCTCTCTCTCTCTCTCTCTCTCTCTCTCTCTCTCTCTCTCTCTCTCTCTCTCTCTCTCTCTCTCTCTCTCTCTCTCTCTCTCTCTCTCTCTCTCTCTCTCTCTCAAACAGAAAGCCTGGAATATATAGCGAGCGAGCGGCGGCTTTGTAGGTTCCCTTACAATGGAATTATTACTGCGCAAAAAAAGAGGGATTTTATTTTATTTAATTCTCGACAGACACTGCGAGAAGCGAGCGGGCGGATTTTTTTTTTATTCTACAACGTCTGTCTGTCCCTCTCTGATCGTGTCTGTTGGTTTCTGTTTTTGTGTATGTTTTTTTGCGCTGGTTTGTCGGTCCGTTCTCAAATTTATCTGCTCGTTTGTCTCTCTCTCTCTCTCTCTCTCTCTCTCTCTCTCTCTCTCTCTCTCTCTCTCTCTCTCTCTCTCTCTCTCTCTCTCCCTCTCCCTCTCCCTCTCCCTCTCCCTCTCCCTCTCCCTCTCCCTCTCCCTCTCCCTCTCCCTCTTGCCTAGTATAAATAAAACAATAAGAAAATGCCATACCCTTACATATATAAACACATACTGACACTAAATAAGAAAACAAACAAGTAGCAATAACATATATACACAAGAGAAGCTCTCTCCCCAAAGTTTGTAAGGTAAGTCAGGAGAACGTTAGGGAGGGAAGGAAGATATGGATGCGGTGGCGGCGAAGAGGGAGGGAAGGAAGGAAGGACGGAGGGACGGAAGGATGGAAGTAAGGGAGCGCGCGACAGACGGAAGAGGACAAAGGGTAGGGAACGGAAGGGGAGTCTAGGGATGTTCTTGGTGGAGCGCCGTAACTAAATTAAGCCGCTGTAGTTATGGTTTAAGTTTCTCAGTTAGCCCGAGTTGGAAATGCACTCGAGGAACAAATTGAAAGTTATGCTTGTGATTCAGAGAGGCAGCGAGGGAATGTGGGGGGGAGGTGGAGGGAACAGGGAGGCAGGGAGGGGCTAGAAAGGGGAGATAGGGGAGGGGGCTGGAAGGGGGAGGCAGGAAAGGGGAAGATGCTAGGGGTGAGAGGCGCAGGGTGGTGGGAGAGAAGGGGATGGAGACTTGGGCGTTGGGAGATTATAAAAAGTTGTATGGGGAGGAGGGGAGAGAAGCAGAGAGACACACACACACACACACACACACACACATAAAAGACGAGACAGACAAAGAGACGAAAAACAGAAAATTAAAAGCCCGAGAGGATATTCAGATTGGCTCCATTTCTATCACAGGTAACCAAAGCAACACGACAGCCGGGAAAGGGAATTATTTTTACGAATATTTGGCAATCTCACAAAAACCAGCAGGAAATAAAAAGAAATTTACGTATCACCAAAGTTTGTAATTCGCTAAAACAAAAAAAACTTGAATTCTTTGCTGCAGATAGGCATAAAAACTCGACGAAATCCTCTTGTGTTAATGCAATCTGGAAAGCATAAGAAAAATAAAGAAATGGGAGGAGGAGGAGGAGGGAGAAGACAGGGATGAGAAGGCACCTAATCAACCATATACCGAAAGGAGAGAGAGCGAGCAAGAAAGAAAAGAAAAAGTGTTGTGAAGTTATCTCGTGCATCGCAAACTTTCTCCCTCCGCTGTAATTAATTATGAACTTCTTCGGCGCCAACTTTCCCTTGCTCCCTCCATCTAATCCTCGTTCCACTTCTTTCTTGCATCCACTTATTCTCGTCCCTGTTTTTTCCCCACATATTTCCTCTCTCTCTCTCTCTCTCTCTCTCTCTCTCTCTCTCTCTCTCTCTCTCTCTCTCTCTCTCTCTCTCTCTCTCTCTCTCTCTCTCTCTCTCTCTCTCTCTCTCTCTCTCTCTCTCTCACTCTCTCACACACACACACACACACACACACACACACACACACACATACTATCTTCATCTCATTTTCAGTTTGATGTGCTTCGTTTACATTATTTTTCCTGATAACGATAATATAATAATAAAATGCCTGGAATTCAAATATTTTCTAGCGTTTATTACTAAGAAAGAGTTTAATCACGGGTGCAAGAGATGAGCTAAAGTGGTGAAGGAGCAGAAAATATTGAAGAGGAAATCATGTGTTGCTGAGGGACTACACTGTCGCTATGATTAAGGTCAGGAGGGTATGAAATAAATGTAAAGACGCATGTAAATGAAGGAAACACATCGCAAGGTCAAAACACGGCGCGAGGACAGGTAAGCGACTTAATGAGGAGATTCACCTGCATCACGGGGACACGAGCCGCCGCTGGAACGAGAAACTAACGCGAAGAAAGAGTGTGTGAGAGAAAAAGGGAATTGGGGTACTTCATGACACACACACACACACACACACACACACACACACACACACACACACACACACACACACACACACACAGAAAATAAAGAATGGGGGAAGGGATGAGGGTTGAAAATCGAGATATGAAAACAAATGAGGTCACTTTAATCCCTTTAAATGCCTTATAAACATATATACTAAGTAAATAAAGTAACAGTAAATAAAATATATGGTAAAAAGAAAGAAAAAAAAGTCGTTCGGAAAATAAGATTCATTCGTGGAAAATAGGTGGACCAAAACAAAGGAGGCCAAGGGGGTTTTCGATGTCAGGGGAACGGTGTAGTGTTGCATCATTTATACATTCAAGCTGAAGGTCTACATCCCTTGTGGAGGCAAGGAAGGGGGCAAAGGGGGAGAGGGGGCGGAAGAAAGACCGCTCGAGGGCCCCACAAAAATAGGCAACAATTGAGAACATAACATCCATTTTGATGCTTGCATTTGCATGCTGCTGCGTCTGTTCATGGTCGGTCTGGTCACCTACAGAGGGCAGTACTGGAGGCTTGGCCAATAGCAGTAAAAGTAAATAAGGTATGCATGATAACATTGTCTCCATTAAAATAATTCGTGTTTGATGAATGTTGCACTAAACACCTTAACAGGGTTAGTTGTATCTATTTACACCGCACTCCTAAAACATTCAATATTACAAAACTCATCACAATTACCACTGTCACCGCTACCGTAAGTATCAAGACTCCCACCACCACACCACCACTACATCCAGTCACAATCACCACACCCACAAGTAGGGCATGGTGTGAGTTCTTATTTATTTATGACCAAAAAATGTTCATGAAAAAACTGGGTAAGCATCCATTTTATGTGAAGTATTAAAAGCATCGTTGGGCCAGAAAGAAAACGCACAGTTATCGGACCGTAGCGTATGCTCCGTCCACCTAACGTCCCTTATGTAGGATTACGGAATTTTCAACAGGCACAGGACACAAGGCAATAGCTCGCCAAAGGTTCACAGCCGAGTAACCACTTTCAGGAACTTCTCTATCTGTTTCTATATTTGCATGCCTTGGAAAGGTGAATAGCATGCAGGAGTGGCTGCATTTTGCTTCTCTTTCTATCATATACCGCTATTTTCAAGGTAACTGCTCTTCTAAACTTGCTGCTAACTGCATGGCTCGCTACACAAGAATTCTACAATAAGAGAAGTTAACTATTACCTTCTTTCTTTCAATCCTTTCACTCGTAAACTATAAATCTTTCCTTATCTTGCATTTCTGACTTTCTACGATTTAAGCTCGTTAAGAAGAATATCAAAGTATTTCTTAGTGTAAATTGCGATTCCGTTGTCGACTTCTTCGATCACTGCTGTTGGAGCCCCATTCGTAAGGGTATTTAGATCGTGACCTTTACCGAAATATAGCTAACTAATGAACCTGCCCAGTGTTTAATCCTTGATAGATGAGATGGATCGGCGGAGCAGCTGGCCGCGGCACCAACCCTTCAATGATCATAACCGTCATAAAGGGGAGTAATCGATGGGCGGGGAAGTCATTAATATTGGCGTGATTTATGTGCTTTATGTACCACCAAACCGTCAAACAAATCACCATCGCGGCCACTGCAGTCATCACCATCATCTGCCGCCAGCACTAGCCATTTATAAAGCCACCACCACCGCCACCACCACTTTCATAATAACCACCACAAACATCGTAACTACACTACAACCATCACACCACATCCACCACACCATAACCACTACACCACAGCTACAGCACCACATCCACCACACAACAAGTACAGCACCACACACCACATCCACCACAATAACCACAACATCACAACCACCACACGACAACCATGACACCATAACCACCACACCACAACCATAACACAACCACCACCCTTTGAACCACATTCACCACTGTCATCCCTACCAAAGCCACCAGAACGACCACTACCCCCTCTCCCCTACATCACACCACCAGTAGTCGGTTCTACTCACCACATCACGTCCACGCCAGCCTCCCATGCAGTTCTGCCGCCCCTCGTCAATATTACATGGCCCAGCGTGACGCCCGGGGAATAAACTAAATTTTACGAAAGACAAGAAGTTAGGTAGAGTTGAGAAGTGGCTAAGTTGGGTCCCGCGAGAGAGAGGGAGCCACCCCGATATTCCCTACACGAACCGGGGGCTGAGGAAGAGGAAAAGAAGAGGTTCATGGTGATACAAATGAGATACGACAGTTGAAATAGAAATCCTTTCCTCTTGTTGCCCGCCCCCAACTCCCGTAACAGAGCCCCAACCGCCCCCACCCTCTCGCTTCCTGGGCCTGATATCTATATGTAAATGGAACAATTTGTCCGGAAGAGGAAGGAAACACTACGGGGGAGGGATTGGTCGGGCAAAAATGATGGGAAAACATCGACTTGAAATTCAGCACCGAAAAAATTATAAAGGGTAAAATGGAACATCAATAATTCAGTGTCTATTCAAACCTCTGCTTAGTCTGCCTTATTCTCTGGGTAGGAAAATTCAGTGAAAGGTATGATTTTTTACAAAGAAACTTTTTTTTCTAGTTTTCACGTTCCCCAATGCGATCTGGGTCACCTGGATGGAAGCCTGCGACGAAAATCCAGCGAGACCTGAAACAACGAAACGATGGAACAAAAACAGAAAAAAAAAAAGACAAACAAGCACAGAAACACACAAACAAAACATAAATACAGACAGACACACACACACACACACACACACACACACACACACACACACACACACACACACACACACACACACACACACACACACACACACACACACACACAAAAAAAAAAAAAAAAAACACACAAAGACACACACTTGACCGGTTAGCTTGCCCGCGCAGCTTCAGAAGGACGCAGGTTCGCGTCGCGCCCGCCGACACAAGCTGATATTTTTTTGTTACCGCCGAGTGGCTTGTGACGACCCACATGCTGTCCTTAAGACCACCTATCAAACCGGACTCTAGATTCTCTCTCTCTCAGAAGACGACCAAAGATGAGCTCTGGGGGGCAGCATGAGCCAGGCAAGATGGCCCCACTATAGAACATTTGCTTGCACCATAACAGGCTGGGGCCGACCATCAAGCCCCACCAAAAAAGCCTCCTCCTCCTCATCGGGGTCGTCCAACTCGTCTTCAGGGGAATCCAATTCCATGGACTCTTCAGACTCGTCTTCGGAGGGATCCTGTTCCATGGTCTCGTCTAAGTTGTCTTCGCATGGATCCTCCTCGGTCTCGTCAGATTCGTCTTCAGAGGGATCCAATTCCATGGTCCCGCCAGACTCGTCTTCAGAGGGATCCAATTCCATGGTCCCGTCAGACTCGTCTTCAGGTGATCCACCTCCATGGGCTCGTCTGACTTATCTTCGGAGGAGTCCACTTCCATAGCCTCCGTAAACCTATCCTCGGAGGGACCCTCCCCCCCTCCAAGTTGTCTTCGGAGGGTTCCTTCTCCTCGATCTCCTCCAAGACGTCTTCGGAGAGCTTATTCTCGATAGTGTGATCAGAATGCAGTTAAAGCTCCACATATTGAAAACACGGAGTTATTTATAGCAACATGTCACTCGTCGCAACCATCACGGCGCGCGCGACACGCTGCGTGTGGAGGCAGAACGAACGTTGTAATCCACAGACTCCCTAGAAAATGTGTTTAGTTGATTTTTGTTCATGCCTTAATTTGTTGTTTTAGGGAGTATGTATGATGCCTAGATATTCTATATACCTTTAGACTGACAAAAAGGCACCTAGATAGATACATATCAAGAGATATAGAGAAAGAGAGTCTGTAATAGATCACATTTATTAGGTGAAGGGAAAGAAAACAGTATACAGCAATCACCGTAAATATCCTCCCTGAAGTTTACGTTACTCTGTATCAGGGAAAAAATATGTTCCTTTTACAAAACCAATGACACTCAATCTTTAGTCTCGTTCACTCTCTCCGCCTGTCACCTCCCACACGGACGCCCTGCACGCCCACGAGCACAACACACCGCACGGACACTGCCAGGGGGCCCCGGTCTGACCCTATGAAGCGTTATATCCTTCTTTCCCCGGCGTGCGAGGTTTTTTGCTCTCCTGTCCGGAGCGGCCCTCGGGTTGTTTTCTTTGTGTGTGTGTGTGTGTGTGTGTGTGTGTGTGTGTGTGTGTGTGTGTGTGTGTGTGTGTGTGTGTGTGGACATCCCCCACCACACAAACACTCCCCGTGTGGCACGTGGGACTGTTTTGCGCGCACCAGACACACAGACGCTGCCGGTCACTCCTTTATGGGGAAGACGGTGACGTCAACTGCACCCTAGGGAGAGGAGGAGGAGGAGGAGGAGGAAAGGGAGAAGGAAGAAGTTAAAGAAAAAAATAATGGAATGCGTGACTCCCATCGAAATTTTTACCGCCTCAACCTAACCACTCCCCGAGCACACATTAGGCCGGAACGAGGCGTTAATTTTTATCCTTTGTAGTATACGTACTTCTGTTGTCTCTTATTGTTACCATCGTCCCAACCTTCCTTGGGCTGAGGAGGGGGAGGGAGGGAAAGAGGGGTCGTTATTCTCTTCATGTCGACCATCCTTCCTTGAGTCATTTCTTGTATCATAACTTTTTTCATATATTTTTCTTTTTTACGGTCAAAGAAGCAGTTGAAGGGCAGGAAAAAAGGCCTTCGAAAAACACTGCTTCTGGAAAATGAGCAAAAGAATAAGCTAAAATAAGATCATGTATTTAGTATCGGAGGCATCTTGATCCTTCCCTCGTGTAAGATTTTGGTTAAGAATTTAGTCTTAGAAAGGAGCACATGCAGCAGGAAGAGGCATGCGACAGAGTTTACCAGGAGTTATCGTTCTGTTTGCGTCAAGTATTCTTCTTCGTCTCAGCGGCCCTTGGGTGCCGTCCATTCCTTCTGGACGTAAATGAAGGTGTCACGAAGACTAATTCAGTCCGTGTCGTCCCGAGTCTTTTATCTTGGTTCCTCTCGTGCGGGAAGTCTTAAATGTGAAAAGTTTCTTGACATCCAAATTCAGACGTCTGGCCGGATAACCATGGGCATTTTATTTTTATTTTTAAGTAGGGTTGAATTCCTTGAGCATCTTTCCATGTGAGCTTTGTGCCATAGACTTTTGAGTGTTGTGTTGGCGTAACGAGGCGGAGTCACAGCGCGTCATCAACCGTTCGATTAATTAATAAACGAAAATCAAAACAAATGCACTTGGGAAATTTCTGAAATTCTATGCGATGCATTTTTTTCCGTACCATTTATAAATCATTCAGTTTGTTCATGCTATCTTTCCTCCGTTCTTTACATTGACCACCTAACGCTATACATATTATCAAGGACTAAATGTTATGGTGATTTGTAAAAAAAAGTCTCGCAGCTGAATTTCCGCAATCAGATTTTTTTTTCTACATACACAATCCATTTTCTCCACTGACCACCGATGAACAATGAGTCTTCCATGTCTCCATAAGCACGCCAATAGGAGCAAAAATAATATATAAAGTGGTCGGTGTTTGATGCGGACAACAGATGTGTTTTCGGCGTGTGGAAAAGGTGCGGGAAAGGTTGCAGTAGATGAGGAGGACTCGAACTCAAAAAGAAGAGGAACGTAAAAAAGAAAAAAAGGGGAAAAATAATGTTCAAAAGAAAGAAGGATGAAAAAGATAAAAGCTATATCTTCTCTCTCTCTCTCTCTCTCTCTCTCTCTCTCTCTCTCTCTCTCTCTCTCTCTCTCTCTCTCTCTCTCTCTCTCTCTCTCTCTCTCTCTCTCTCTCTCTCTCTCTCTCTCTCTCTCTCTCTCTCTCTCTCTCTCTCTCTCTCTCTCTCCCCTCAATAATCCCGTCTTCTGATCTCCGTCCTCCTTCCCTTATCAAAGATTATTCTCTTCTAGTTTCCCATTCGCCCCAGGGATTTCGTTGACTTTTAATCCGATCACGTCATTCCCAGTTCCATTTTCCCCGTAGACTTCTCTGCTTACTGGACTGCACACGGGCTTTCCCTGGGCGAGCCTCTCCCCTCTCCTCGCTGATCAATGGGTCTCTAAAATAGTCTGTCATTTTCGTTTAATAATTGTAACCTAGAGGAGAAGATGACAGAAGAGAAAGAGTTTTAGAATAGGTTGGATAAAAATACAAATAATTATACCTAGACTCAAATTCTTTATAAGTATAACTAAATAAATAAATGCTACTAGGTAAATACACAATATGCCCGCAGTGTAATAACCCATATCCAAATGTGAACAAGTAAATTACGGTATAATGAATATGGGGTGGCGGTGACCGAATGTTAGCGTGCGGGCGTGGTGAGCCCGATGACCTAGCGCGGTCTAGGTTCGAGCCCTCACCGAAACACACTAATTTTTCAAGTTATCGCCGAGTGGCGGAAAATAACCCACATGGTGTCCGGATCTTCAATCAACCCTAACTTCAGCGACCTCGGTCAAGAGGAGCACCGGGAGGTAACATGGGCCCAGCAAGAGTATGCATCTCACGTGTGGGCGGGCTCCACTCACACAGCTCTCTAGGACAGAGTGGAGTCAGGCTCTTCGTCTCATCAGCTCTCCTCTTCATACTGATAGTCATCTACCTCTTAAATTCCGCTGCCATGTTGCCTCTCTCTCTATCTTCTAACGATATTTTCACGCTGACTGCTCTTCTGAACTTGCTAACTGCATGCCCCCCCCACCCCCCCACCCCTCCCGCGGCCTCGCCGCACAGGACTTTCTACTCAAGCATCCCTTTACCTTTACTGTCCAAATCCCTTATGCACGAGTTAACCAGCATCTTCACTCTTTCATCCCTCACACAGGTAAACTCTGGAACAATCTTTCGTCTGTATTTCCTCCTGCCTACGACTTGAACTTTTTCAAGAGGAGGGTATCAGGACACCTCTCCTTCCGAAAATGACCTCTCTTTCGGCAACTCCTCTGAAATCTTTTATAGGAGCAGCGAGTAGCGGGCTGGGTTTTTTTTTTCATTACTGTTTCTTTTTTTTTTTTGCCCTTGAGCTGTTTCCTCTGGTGTAAAAAAAATATAGCGGCAGCCACTATAAATAAAATTAGTCTGCGCTACTAATGGGCTGGGGCCGTCCATAAGGCCTCTCAAGAAAGTCTACAGGCGCTACAGGCACTACACACACACAAAAAAAGACACACACGTAAAAACACACACACACACACACACACACACACACACACACACACACACACACACATGACATTACTACGTCCCCCCATTCCACGTCACTTCCCAAATTGGTCACGCCGCGCAGCAACACTCTTTGAGGGCGACGCGTTATTCCGAGGCGTGTAATTACAAAAACCACGAGGCCGGAAAATTGTGGCGTGTTGATGTGTTTGGGGAGGAAAGTGGATGGAAGCTAATACTGATCTGTAAAAAGAGAGAGAGAGAGAGAGAGAGAGAGAGAGAGAGAGAGAGAGAGAGAGAGAGAGAGAGAGAGAGAGAGAGAGAGAGAGAGAGAGAGAGAGAGAGAGAGAGAGAATGTGAATTGAAACCCTGTTATTGATGTAGATTAATGAGTGAGTGGTGTGGCGAAAGATATTAGTTAACAATGCTGTGTTCTCTCTGCTTAAAGAGAAGAGTGGGTTGAAGCTAATACCGATATGTAAAGAGAGAAAGAGGGAGTTAAGACGAACTGAGATCCTGTAATTCATGCAGATTGAAGTGTGAATTATGTTACGGCCAAGGGTGCGTATTAAGAATCAAGTGTTTTCTATTTAAAGAGAAACGTGAATGGAAGTTAATAATGATTCGTAAAAAGAGAAAAGGGAGATAGCAAATTGAAACCATGTAATTGATTTACAATAATGTGTGATTGTTGATGCCACCTGTGTGCGTAGTGTTGTGCGTTTCCCTGTTTGAGGAGAAAAGTGAATGGAATCTAATACTGATCTGGAAAAAAAGAAAAAATATATACTGTCCGTAATTGATGTGTACTGATGGTGTGTCAAGCTGTGTGAGTAACAACGCTGCAAGCTTCCATTATTGAGGTGAAAAGTGGGTTGCAGCCAATGAGAATTTATAAAGAGGAAAAGAACCACAAAGGAAACCCTGGAAATCAATGCAGATGAAGGTATGATTATTGATACCTATGTGAGGGTTGCGGGCACCTGTGATGTGAGCATCTATGTCAAGGTTGTCTGGCTGGTTTTCTGTGAACAGGATAGAAAGCATAAAATGTTGGATGATAACTGGGGCATTTCTTCGCTCTTCTCTTCCTCTCCTCACTCAGACACGCTTCCACACTCCCTTTTGAATTTTTTGCTCATTTGCATTCAGTCTTACGCCTAGAGCAACAATGCACCACTGAACAGAAACACATCGAAATGGTGAGAGATAAATATAAACCACTTAAAGAAGCAGCTTTCCTCCTCTTCCTTTTCCTCCTACTATAAACAACATTTCCGTCTTTCGTGATCTAGTTCAGTATATCATCACACCCACACAACTACCCAACCCCAAACACTCACCAACCCCCACACCCATCCACACCCACACACCCACAAGGAGCAGCGCCTCGGCATCACTAATGAGGTGGGAAGGCATGCGTCTCGTCTGCTTGGGCCGCTACTGGGCTCCTCGCATGAATATTCAACCCTTGGGTTCTAAAGGACCACCAGGCATCAGTACAGGGAGGTGTGTGTGTGTGTGTGTGTGTGTGTGTGTGTGTGTGTGTGTGTGTGTGTGTGTGTGTGTGTGTGTGTGTGTGTGTGTATTTCACCACGGCCTGATCACGAGTTTGACACGAAATCGCCAGCAAGTGTGTGTGTGTGTGTGTGTGTGTGTGTGTGTGTGTGTGTGTGTGTGTGTGTGTGTGTGTGTGTGTGTGTCGTGTTCCCTGACGTGACGACCTTCTCTTTGCAGGTAGTGTCCGTGGCCTCCGCCCCTTCCCTCCTGCTCGGGAGGAATTGCCCCAAACAAAGGTGGTTCTTCTTACCTCATTTCCTGCTGCAGGCTGCAGGTCGCGTCCCGTTTCTCTGAAAGGTAAATAGAAAACTTTTACTTTCAAGGAAACACAAAGAGAGCATGTGAGGGACGGAAGCCACTGTTTGTTCTGTGCTGTGTGTTTCCGTGCACACAAAAGACCACAGACATTGTACGTGATGAAGGAGTGGTTGATGCAAAAAAGGATACTTTTAAATAAGTTTCGTAGTTACGTGTGTGGTAACGGAAATGACAATTAGAATAATGACGATGGTGATCATCGAGCTGACAGTGACGAGAATGAGGAGCTGGAGGAGGAGGAGAAGGGAGAAGAGGAGAAAATGCACAACGACAAGGGAGAGAGAAAGAAAAACAAAACAAAAATAATGACAGACACAGACAGAAACATGGACTAACACCCTCTCCCCACCTCCCACGACAGAGATGAATGTTGCATGACGCGGGGCGGGACGAGGCGGGGCGGGGCGGGGTAGGGGCGTAGCAGGGGAGGAGACGTCTGCCAATAAATACGGGAGACTGGGATCAAAGGAAAGATTGACGACGAGGCTGAAGGAAGGCTGACACGGAGATGATGAGTCCTGGGAGGCTCCTCTTTCTCCTCTATCACCCCCGCTAGGCCCCTGAGTGTGTGTGTGTGTGTGTGTTTGTGTTTGTGTGTGTGTGTGTGTGTGTGTGTGTGTGTGTGTGTGTGTGTGTGTGTGTGTGTGTGTGTGTGTGTGTGTGTGTGTGTGTGTGTGTGTGCCAGTGGAATTCACCACGGCCTGATAACGAGCTGGACTCGTAATCGCCAGCAAGTACCCTCCCGACAAAAGCAAGACACATCATAGTCGATCTTTGGGTACTGCTGTGACCTTCACACACCCCATCCCCCTTGCTCAACGGGGGACAGTAACCGATCCTTGTCAGCGGGGTAATTCCGGCCTGATCGGGGATCGAACCTCTGCCTGCCAGGTCGTGAAGCCTGCCAGCGCAGAGCTTTAACCGACTGAGTTATCGGTGTGTGTGTGTGTGTGTGTGTGTGTGTGTGTGTGTGTGTGTGTGTGTGTGTGTGTGTGTGTGTGTGTGATCTTTTATAGAGAGGGGTGGTGATAATGGTAAATGTGCACTTATGCATATATTAGATGACAGAGTGGACTGAGCATCGGCAGGCTACAGGTGTCGAAATTAAGAATCCAGTAGAGGTAGGGAGAAGATAATTCTCTGCCCTACCCAAGGTCAGTAGCCTTGGGGATAGTGAATGCGAAAGGGAAATATACACCTGCGTGCTAGCACTCGGTAACACTTCCTGATTTTGTCTTTACAACAACTGTGTGAGTACGTGGATAGATGACTAAAAGGCAGCAATGACAAATAATTGTGTTATCAAATGACGTACTGAGCACGATGGGACATGGATTAAAGCAGTGTATGATGTCCTAAATATCATGACCTCGCTGGTAACCTCCATTGTACCATCAACTCACTGCTTCCTCCCATCACCATCACAGTCCCCATCACTAACATCTCACCTTCGCTGCCTCCCATCACCACCTCGCCACCAGTCACCCCGTCATTACCATCACACCCTTGAAGGCAGCCTATCACCATCAGCGTGAAGCTCCAGAGGGCGGCACAGCGGGCAGGGATGAGGGCTTCGTGCATAGTCAACGAGGCTGGCCGGCAGGCAAAGACACTGCCGGCCTTGTTATCCTGGTGACTGGCGGACCATCATGGAAGCGGGCCGGGGGGGGGGGGGGGAAGTGGGAAGGAAAGGGTCTGGGAGGAGTTGGAGAGGGAGTTCGTGGGGTGGGTGCGGGAGAGGGAACTGGTGTGTAAAGGAGGTGACGGAGAGGAAGGAATATAATGGGAAGGATAAGCGGGACACATGAGTGGGCTTTGGGAGGTGGGTAGGAAGGAATGGAAGGCAGCTGTGTAAAGGAGGTGACGAGGAGGGAGGATTATAATGGAAAGGCTCAGAGGAATAGATGTATTACAAGCAAATAATACCAAGAAGTGGAGTGGAAAAAGATGGAATGCTGTGGAAGACAACAATCAGATAACAGCAGAAATGAGAGAAGAAGGAAGGTTGTGGGGGACGAAATGAAAGAATGAAAACGAGGGAATGGGGAAGAAGACAAGACATGGATTTGGAAATGCAGGAATGAATCTCTCTCCCTCCTCCTTTCTCTCTCTCACTCTCTCTCTCTCTACTACATACACAAACACGCAATCCCTCCCCGCGCACCGTAATACAGTAAAAGGACCGCGTTCCCACCCTAATAAACTCGACACGGCGAGGGCGATGGAATTAAAGCACTTGTTTGAATTAAGGAAATGACACGCGAGGGAGGGAATGCGAGGCTTCCCAACACGCAAAGGGATTCGTCACTGTCCGTGGTGGCGTTGTTGTGTTTGTGTTCAGAGGCGAGGAAATGTGAGAGGATTATACGTAAAAAATAATAAAGGACTAACAAATACATGTCGTTCTACCCAATAACATTTCATTATAGCCGAAAACTTAGTGGGTGTGATATTTTCGGCGGTAATGTAATGTTCATGTTCAAACTAAAGGGAAATGTGGGAGGTGTATGACTTTAAAAGAAGGAACTATTATTGGTTGCATTCTATTTTTGGAAGCTTTATTAATCATTGGCAAAAGGTAGGCTGGATCCGTCACAGTCAGTGTTTGCGGTGCTTCTGTGTGGAGAGAAGAGAAAATGCGAATGAATTATGGCTTAAAGATGAGGGAATAATATTTGTTTCATTTCATACATGGAATGTTTTTACTATTAGCAGTGAATTATTTAATTTCGTCATTGCTAGTGTAAGTTAATAAGTAAATATTTATTGCTTTTAATAAATACATATGTAGCGAATTACAGTTTAACATAATTTCAGCGACAGTCTGTCAAGCCTAAGCTCCTGACAGACAGATGTCAATTTATAGAGATATTTTATTCCACCTTTAGCACACAACAATAAATTTGACATATAAAATATAACCTAGCAGCTAGCTATATATACATTCCTTAGTGAGTAGTTTGCTATATACAAAAATGTAGGGCTACTAGGGGTCCTGCAGTAAATATTTTTATTTCTCTTTTAAATTTTGGGAGACCGCTTGTCTTGAGTAGTTCTTTTATATCTAGTGGCAAGCTATTAAAGAGTTTAGAGCCAGTGCACAATATACTATTTTTATATAAAGATGTTCTAAACTGTGCTTCTTGTCTGGTGTAAATTATCAACAAATTTAAATATTTTATTATCTGAAAATTTTGTAAACAGTTTATAAATAAGTAATAATGAGAAGTATTTTTGTATTAAATCAAATTTCAAAATCTCAATTAAAGAAAAAATATCGGACACAGAAGCAAACTTACCTAAGAAAAGAAAATACACCTGACAACTTTCTTCTGTGATATGGCAATCCTGTTTAAGAATGATGGCCGGGTGCTGGCCCAGATGGGAACACAGTATGTTAGGTGAGGGTAGCATAATGTATAATAAATACCGATCACAGCATCTGTGGTGAGATTATACCAAATATTGTACATTATTCGACACACTTTTGAGATTTTAGTGCATACTTCATCTATATGTGGTTTCCAATTCGAATTTTCGTCTATTCGTATCCCAAGTTAAACTTGCATTCTCTAGAAAGGCGAAGGGTGCGTGGAGACATGATCGAGGTTTATAAATGGATGAAGGGCTTTAATAAGGGAGACATTCATAAGGTTTTGTTGGTAAGAGAACCGGGTAGGACACGAAGTAACGGGTTTAAACTGGATAAATTCAGATTCAACAGGGACATAGGCAAAAATTGGTTTACTAATAGGGTGGTGGATGAGTGGAATAGGCTTAGCAGTCATGTGGTGAGTGCCAATACAATTGTCACATTCAAAAATAGACTAGATAAATTCATGGACAGCGATATTAGGTGGGGTTAGATACACGGGAGCTTAGGGTCAAAGGAGCTGCCTCGTACAGGCCTACCGGCCTCTTGCAGACTCCTGCGTTCTTATGTTCTTATGTTCTTATGTTCAAGTAATTAAGCCACCACAAGGTCATGGCGACGTAAAAGGTTCAGTGTTTACGAAGGTTCAGCCGCGTCGGGAAACTAATTAAATGGCTGGCCCACTACATCATTTTCATAATTGTGTATGAGCAAGTATTAAGGGCTTTCGGAATGCCTGAGGGAGCGAGGCATCCAGGAAAACATCATTAACAGCTAATTTGACGTATACACGCCATGTTTATCCTCGATGGTTTGCTATGGGCTCCGTTATTGTTATTGTTGTTGTTGTTGTTATTATTATTATTATTATTATTATTATTATTATTATTATTATTATTATTATTATTATTATTATTTTCACTACTACTACTACTACTACTATTACCACTACGACTACAAAGACGACCACGACTACTACAACTACTACTACTACTACTACTACTACTACTACCATTACAGAGGTTTAACCACACTTTAGTAGCCTCCATCGATTACACCCAACAACCATTCAGCAGCCGAATTGTTATCACCACCCCTAAAACCTTCAGCACCACCACTATGACTACCACTAACAGCCACATCAACACCATTAACCACCCCCCCCCCCCCCCCCACCACCACCAAAATGAAAACACCACTTTTTTTTCACCCAACACCGGAGAAAGTGAGTGAACATGAAAAAAAAAAAAAAATGCTCACTCTCTTTGCCGGTCCCCGTAGCAGCAGGTTTTCCCCTTAAGAACCTAAGCTGAGCCGCCCGTGGGTCCCAGCACGCGGCAGGAGGGCTCTAAGGGCGTCTGCAGGGCCTCACGGGTACACTGACGGGACGTAAAATGTGCCAGTTTGGGCTACTCTGTTTGCATGTATTATGGAGGCTGGGACACGAACGAGGACGAGGAGGATGAAGGGTTAGAGGAGGAGGAACAAGGGGAGGGGAAACAAAGGGGAGGAGAAACAAGGGGAGAAGGAGAAAGAGGAGGAGGTGGTAGTGGGTTTGGGTAGGATATGTGAGGTGGCTGACGGAAGGATTGTTGGGAAAACTGTCGTGAGGGCAAGAATTTATGAGGAAGAGGAGGAGAAGGCTGACGTGGTGTTGGAAAGAGAAGATGGTGTAAGAAATTATTGAGAAGGAGGAGGAGAAGGATGGGTAGAAGGAGAAGAAAATTAACGGATATATGAGTAGATAAATGCAAAGTTAAGTATTGTAACAGGTAAACAGATAAGTAAATACGCACGAAACATACAAATAAAAGAACGAAGCAAAGAAAACAGAATACACAAAAGAGCGCCTTGCAGCGTCCTTCCTGTGTCGGTGTCGTGTAGTATAGTTCCTCACGCCTGCACGACCCACGCCCTGCTCTCTCCTTTACCCGTTCCCACGCCCTGTTTACACACGCCCCGCCGCGCCGCACAAACACACACACACGCAACACGCAATGATACCACACAAAAGAAAGAGACGGAGATAAAGAAAATATATGTACAGGTAAGGCTTTGCGTGTGGGACAAATATGTTTTTTTACCATTTTTTCTTTACTGTTTTCCTTATTTTTTATTTACTATGTATTTGGGTACGAAATTAAAACCGCGGTGCACTACTAATTGGAAAGGATTGAAGTAATAAGTCAGCATGAAAATATAAGAAAGAATAGAGACAGCAAATAAAAGTATGTTAAGGCATATGTGAAAGCTGATGAGGGCTGTGATTAAAAACTAACACTCACTATAATAATAAAAAAAACATCAACGTCAATCTATTTATCCCTGTTACTCATCTTTTTCACCTACTTTTAACCTTCAGAGTAAACAACAACAATCCATTTTCAAGTTATCAACAAATTTCTCAACGACATATTTGTGAAAACTTGAAGGAAGGAAGGAAGGAAGGAAGGAAGAATAATGACCCTCGTTACCTATATCATTAGCCGCTGACAATAATAAGCAGCTCGTCGCCTAATTAGTAAAAATAACCCCTTTGCCGCTCCTCAGTAATTCACGAGGTTCATATTTTTTCCGTCACACGCTTCAACCACCCCTTCCCGTCCGTCAGCCCCTCCCTGCCTGTCCCCCCCGCCCACCCGTCGTCCACTCCCTCCCCCGTCGTCCCTTCCCCCTTTCCATAACCTGCTGGAGACGAGAGATGACGCCGCGCCGAGGAAAAATAACGATGCCTCAAGATTTCCATGTTTTCTTGCAGCCGTGGCCAGAGTGAAGGAAGCCCTGCGTTGAGTGAGGTAGGGAGGGAGGGAGGGAAGGAGGGAGGGAGTTCGAGAGCGAGAGAGAGAGAGAGAGAGAGAGAGAGAGAGCCTGTGTAGACAAAATAAAAAGAGAGGAGACAGGTGTCGTAAATTATATATACATCTTATTTTCTTTTTATTTTCCTCCTCTGCATTCCTTCCTCCTTTTTCCTCTTCCTCTTTTTTTCTTCCTTTTTCTCGCCACCTCCCCTCCCTCCATTCTTTCTTTGCGGCTCCTCGTTTTTCGTCATTTCACTAAACCTTTTTCTTTTTTCTCCTTCACCTTCCTTTTTTGCATCTTCAACTTTTCCTTTTTCATCTTCTTCTTTTGCGCCCTCCTTCTCTTCCTCTTTAATTCTCAACATTTCTCACTCGTTCGCAATATTCCCCCGTCCTTTTTCTTCTCTTCTCTTTTTTCTCTTTCCCTTCGTCTGCACTTCTCAAGGTTTTCCACTCCTTCGCCTTATCCTTCTATCTTTCTCTTCCTTTTTTATTTGCTTCTCTTCCTCTTCGTCTCTAATTCTCCATGTTTTCCACTCTTTCGCTTTATCCCTCCGGCCTGCTCTTTCTTCTCTTCTTGTTTCTTTATCTCCCCGCAATTTCCTCGGCCGTTCTTTCCTTCCTCCTCTTCTCACGTCACGGTTAATGACTCTCGCTGCATATTACGGATAGGCGAAAACGAGTCTTTGTATTCAGTTCATTTCCGCCGAGGGTGCTGGCGACCCATCCTCGCTCTCCCTTTGTTTCTTTCATTCTGTTTCCCTCTCTGTCTCTCGCTGTCTCTCTTTTCTCTATCTATTTATTTTTATCTATCTATCTCCTCTTACGCTTCTTTCACCTACTTATCTATCTGCCTCCGTCTCTCTGTTGATTGTTTATTTGCTTCTCACTCTCTTTATCATAAATAAGCACATACTCATTAATCTTTTCCAACCACTTTGTTTTCATTTTCATTCCCGCTGTTCTCCCCGATTAGGTTAAGTTAGATACACATATTTAATTCACTCAGGTAGTCAATGTACATAAGTTATTTAGCCGTATGCGTCGTTGGCTGTAATCGTAAACCTTTCTTGCAATTCTTCTTCCTTTTTTATCATCCTTCCATCTCGGCTTTCCCTGATGCCGGTTCTAATCTAGATAGCCATTTTTCATTTCCTAATTTATCTGAAAACGCAATCGTCACCTCCCAGTCAATTCCTTTCTTCTTTCTCTTTGCATTACCTCTCTCTCTCTCTCTCTCTCTCTCTCTCTCTCTCTCTCTCTCTCTCTCTCTCTCTCTCTCTCTCTCTCTCTCTCTCTCTCTCTCTCTCTCTCTCTCTTAATTTCTTTTTTCCCGTCAGCTGATTCTCTCTTTTCCTCATTTCCACTCGAGCGGGAACAGATTTAGCCGCCTCCCGCCCGCCCCGACGCTGAATTACCCCGCTCAATGACACCTCTGCTGGAATTGGCTCTCCCTTGTTCGCGCACTTGTAATTTTACCCATGGCTGCCCGACTGTTCCCATGGCGCATCTTTCCAGCCCCAGAACCCGTGTGACCCTTCCCCTCCCCTCGTCTTGCACACCTCGTCTCACTTTCTCCTTCTCCGCCTCCTCTTCACATCGGAGTCTTTTTTCTCCCTTCTGTTCTCCTCCCCTCACAGTCGGTTTGGTTACATATGCCGTTACACACACACACACACACTCACACACACACACACACACACACACACACACACACACACACACACACACACACTTTTACTTCCTTTCCCCTCGTAGTTCTATAGCTTTTATCTTTCCTTGCTCTCCCTCAATATCTCTCCTCTCCTCTCCTTTCCTTCCTTCTCTCTACACCTTAGTTAGCTTCCCTCTACTTTCCCTCTATCCCCTCGTCATTTCCTCGCTTCTCCTTTCCTTTCTTCTCCTCTTCCCACTACTTCTCTTTCTCTTTCTCTCTTTCCCTTTTCATCTCTTCCCCTCCCATTCGAGTAGATTACTTTTAACACACACACACACACACACACACACACACACACACACAGCCACACCAACTACCTTTCTTTCCCTTCATATCCGCCTCCTCCTCTCCTCTCCTCCCCTCCCCTCTCCTGCCAAGCACCCCCTTTGCATCCCTTCGCCTTCCCTTGCTTGCCTCCCCCCTCCCTCGCTTTTCGGACACGTCGCTGCCTTTAGAGGATAGAAAAGAACTGCCGCGGCGCTTGTTTGTTGGGTTAAAGCGCTTCTTTTGCCGCGTCTAAAATTTTACGAAGCAAGTTTTCCCGCTGCAATTCGAGTTTATGCGCCACTGTTGCCTCTTTTTTTTTGTGTGTGTGTGTGTGTTGGTGCGACTGAGGAAAATTACGTATAGTTTATGGGACCCTTTTTTTTCCTATCCATTTATTCGCCACATGCTTATTTTCCCCGCTAATTAGAGGGGATGTTTTTGTTTTGTTCTTAACGTTCTAAACTCTAAAGAAAACACACACACACACACACACACACACACACACACACACACACACACACACACACACACACACACACACACACACACACACACACACACTTTTTTTGAGATAACACACACATGGGTAAAATACACACCATAAAAAAAACAGCTCTAAAAAACACTTGCCAGACACGAGCCAAAACGAAGGGAGGAGGGGGATGGAGGGGGTGAGAGGGGGGCCGGTTGGAGGGCAGGAGGTGAAGGGAGGAGACAGGCCAGCGCAACGGGGAGCATCGCGCCGAAGGAACCAACACATACGAGGGGAGGGAACAATACCTCACCCTGGTCCGTAATTACAGGAGGTGAAGATAATCAAACCCTGGATGTTCAGCATATTAGCTCCTACGAAGGGGAAGTAAATAGAGGTTAAAGCTGCCCTGCCTCATGTACGCTGACTCGCCTGTCCGCCGGAAGAATAATTATCTACTTCGTTCTCACACCTGGCTTACCTGACCGGACCTTACCTGCCTTAGTTAGTTCGTGTAATTAGAGCTACGTGTCTGACCTCTTTGTTTGTTTGGGGTAATTCCTTCACATTACCTGTTATTATCTTATCTTCCTGCTTCTGTTTTCGCCTTTTCATTTATATTTATTTTGTATAATCTCTCTACGTGTTTTATGGTTCGCTTTACCCTATGTGACCTGTCCTTGGTTTCATGGCTGTGGTTGACGCATATATTTCATCTGCCTGATTGATTCCTTATGTCTGGGCAGTCCATGTTTGTAGTGTTCTGTCTGCCTCGGGGACGTATGAAATAATAAGAATCTATTTCCCTATGTTAAATAACTTTTTTTCTACATTTTTTACCGAGGAAATTCGAGGAAGTTGTGGTGAATGTGTTGATGGTGTGTGTGTGTGTGTGTGTGTGTGTGTGTGTGTGTGTGTGTGTGTGTGTGTGTGTGTGTGTGTGTGTGTGTGTGTGTGTGTGTGTGTGTGTGTTGCAACTCTCTCCGTACCCAAGAATATAAATGAGAAATAACTTCCACGGTGACAATAAAGAAAAATGGGCAGATGAATGCGCTCTTTCCATGGAAATTCTTGAAAGAGGATAAATTAGGGAGAGACGAGAAAAAGAAAGGGAGGTAAGCTCACCGCCCAAGTAATCTTATTTCCCCACTTTGTCTGGAGTCTTTTCATATCCCTCCCTGCCTGCGTCGACCGTCTCTTTCCCAGGCAGACATTTTTTAACTCGGGGAATTGGATCACTGCAATTCTGTATCATCGAATATTTCTTTTAATTCCTATCACTGAAATCTAATATTCTTGCTAGTGATAAAACTTTACAACACTTGAGAGTCTAAAGGCGTTTAATTGGTTTTTCCTCTCAAATCGCTCTGTTTAGTTAGCTGCCTTCATCACTGTTCTGCAATCACTGCTGCAGTTGCTACCACCGCCTTTTAGTCACTATGATCTTTGTCTTGCGGTCACTGTGGCTATAGACCACCTAAGGTTCGTTAATCATTTCACCTACGCCCAACAAGTCAATAGTTCCCTTTGTGTTTGCTCCGCCGGTCTAGCAAAGCATATCTCATTCGTGATGGAATACTTTTTACAAAAGTGAGCGCATGGTTCTCCTTCGTGTGTCCTTGCCCGACCAAACAGAGCACGACATACATTATTAAAGTCATATTTGCAATAGTGGCAGTAATTTCTCTTGTAGTTCCGTGATGGGCTTAGTAGAGTGGAATAAATAATAAAAAAACATAAATATCCGCAAAATGAGGTACTGAGCCCTTCCTCCCTGTCAAAAACGGAATGCCTCCTTCTCACACAGCTCGCCGCACTGAGCCAAGGCATCTGCGTCACCTGGACCCACGCCGCGGGCCTCGCCTGCTCGGCGCTCGACTGCTCCCCGCCATCACGTCCTTTATTCATGGCTAAGGAGCTCCCGGTGCGGGACGCCTGTCTTCCCTCAGTGTCGTCTTCTCTCAGGCGAATCATAAGCCCGCCGTTTTCCACCTCTAATGTTTCCTACATTTTCCTCGCCAGACGGTGGAGTCTTGGCACTGATCGCCCGCCCGCCCGTCCCTCCTGAATGCATCGGCCTGTTAATCTGCCAAGAGACTGACGCGCCCGCCCTTCCTCCCAAAGCTTAAATATTGATGTTAAATAAATGATTTTTTTTGGAGACGACAAAATCTGATGATCTATTACGTAAACTGCTAAGGAGAGGAATATGAAAGGAACTTAAAATCAATAAACCTTAATGTTCTATCCTCGAGTTGAGACAGATTACATCACACAAAAAGTGTCAAGTTAAAACAAAATAGGCGAACACGTCCTTGCCGTGCCGCGTGTTGTTGAAATGGCGTCCGAGCCACACAAACATTGTCCTAAACATTTGGGAGAACAAAAAAGAAAATGAAGCTTTTTGTATTCAACTTCGCTTCGTAATAACAAAGGCAACACAACTCCGACTTGGATGGGTGGAGGTCGCACGCCCAAGCAGCCATGGCAGACACTTCTAAAAGTCATCCACGATCAAGTAAGAATAGAAGATGAACACTACAATTTTAGTTACCTCTGAGTTCAGTAAGATAATAAAACGACGAAGTAAGGTTCCGCAGTAATGTCACTCAGTACAATAGACAAAACTTGGTGTCTAGGACTGGGAGCCAGAAAATATTTTTGTTTTCTGTACTACTGGACATTACGAGATGGGAAGGGAGTTCTTGAATAGAGGTGCAAGGTAATAAAAAAAAAGCCTCGCTCATGAACTAACCCTCCACAGGCACACCCACAAATGCCAGAAATGCAGCCAAGTAACACACACACACACACACACACACACACACACACACACACACACACACAGTGCGACACCTCACACATTAAAATACACCTCACAGCTACACTCACAGCATGACTCTAACATACAAACCCTGACAATGACGAATGTTTTCGATATAGAGAAGAATGATTGTGGATGCGCAAAAATTAGTTATTGTTAACGAAAGTTTAATTTATATGTAAGGAAAAATCAGTTGAATGAGGTGTCAACCGATAATAGATGCATTATGATTAGTTACGCTATTACCATGTAAAAAAAAAAAAAACTGTTTTTTACCGCTTTACCGACACTTTTGTTACTCTCACACATAGGCGCCTCCACACAAGACTGGTTTCCCACAGATAAAAAGCATTCAAATAAAATTGTTACTTTTTTATTACGTCCATTTTAGGTGTGTGTGTGTGTGTGTGTGTGTGTGTGTGTGTGTGTGTGTGTGTGTGAGAGAGAGAGACACACACACACACACACACACACACACACACACGTCTTTACACATTCACACAGGCTGCCGAACACGCTACAGAGGGCAGTCAAGCACCTCCCCTCCTTACCCCCCCCTCCTCCCCCACCAGCCTGCCCCACGCCCACCGCCCTCCGTCGCCCAATATATTCCCCAATTATTTCCTCCATAGCCACCTTTACAGCCTCTTAAAACCTTTTATTTCCCTCCTTCCCAAAATACGTGCTCCTACTTCTTCCTCTTCCCCCCTCGTCTCCGTTCTCCTTCAGTTCCTTTTCTCTGTATTTTTATGATTTTTTTTGTTTTTATTTTTTAATTCTCTTCCTTTAGCCACTTTTGTTTCTTTTTTCAATTGTCTTCTACTTCACTCCATTTTTCTTTTCTCTATGATTTTAATTTTGTTCTATCGTTGTCACTGTAATAATCTCTAGCATTTCCTTTCCCTTTATCTCTTCCGTCTCTCCCTTCTCCTCTATTTATTATTCACATTCCTCCCCTTATTCTATTTTATCACATTTATCTTTCACTCCATTTATTTATTTTTGTTTTTAGTTCCCGTTTCATCCTCTTATACCTTTTCACCTTTCCTTTTCATCCCCAGGCACCGACCCATCCTCCCCGTTCCCCTTCTCCTCGTCCTCCTAGTCCTCGTCCTCCTCTTTCCCTTCCTCCTCCTCTTTCTCCTCCTGCTCCTCAACCCTTTCCCTTTTTCCCAGCCTCTCCGCCTCTTCCCCTCGCCTTGCTGAACACTCACCCTTGCGTAACCACAACACTTTCTGAATATTTAATATCCGAAAAGGGAAAATATATGGTTGCAGTTCTCCGATCAAGGAAATTTTATGATAGGCAGCGTGCTATTAAATTTTTCCGTGTGTGTGTGTGTGTGTGTGTGTGTGTGTGTGTGAGAGAGAGAGAGAGAGAGAGAGAGAGAGAGAGAGAGAGAGAGATAAACTTCTAACTTGTAACGTGTAAGGCAATGGAATGATACAAACAGATGTTGACGATGATGTTGATGATGTTCGAGAAATACACATTACTATTTATTTTCACAAGCTACTTCCAAACGCTGAGTGAGACCATTTCGGAGGACCTAAGCTTCACACAGGCGGTCTCGAGTGTTTCAAGGCCCAAATAATCCCTGCCGGAGCGTCTCGCAAGACAGTGGCGCAAAGTCTCATAAAAGCATGCAGCATCAAAGAAGTTCAAAGCCCCGCAAACACACACACACACACACACACACACACACACACACACACACCAGCCGGCTCTACCTTCCCCAGCTTTCTTCCGCCGCCCCTTGCGCCTCTATGCTAACAAAGGGGCTTACACAATACCTCGGCCTCGCAAACTGAGAGAAGAGAAATACAAAGAGCCATACACACACACACACACACACACACACACACACACACACACACACACACACACACATAAAAGAACAGGCCCTTACTCAGAGACACAGACGCACACGACACTGAGAAACAAATAAACAAACTCGTTACTTGATACACCTTTGCACACCTCAGAATTCACCGGGAAGGAAACACCCATGGAAAAAAATAGTAAGAAAAATGACTACAAAAAAGCCTCACACACACGCACGTACGCACACGCACAAAGGTATATTCACGTAGGAAAACAAAAGCTCACGCACCCAAAGCCTCACGCACTCACTGCCCACTCATGCACGGACTCACGCACTCACACACTCACGCACGGCCACACACACACACACACACACACACACACACACACACACACACACACACACAGGTACACAACGCGGAAGCTTTAAGGGCGTGACAGGGGAGCGAGGGCGACGGGGAAGGTCACCTTGAACTGCTTCATAACTCAAGACAACAGCTTTAGTCTTGCCGCTGCTTGACACACCTGCCGCGCGCCTTAACCCGCCTAATGAGTGCATCCGCTTTACCTGCGGATTATCGACTCGAAACAAATTAAAAGGGAAACATAGGGAGGAGGAGGAAGAACAGTAAGGGGAATAAGAACAACAACAACAACAACAACAACAACAACAAAAAGATTAAGATTAAGAATAAAAATAATAAGAAGAAGAATAGAAATTGGAACAAGATTACTAATATACATACTAATAATAATAAGATAAAAAAGAAGATAAGAAGTTTATCAATAGGTCGATGTAAGTTATTTAGTGGCGTTTTATACTGTCTGTACAGCGTAATATAATCAATCCATTCCAACGCGATATAGTAACGACAAAAGAAACTAGAATCATATTGTGTTTTTCTTTACGCCCATTTTCATACATGATCATAAAATCTACTCAAGCTTGCTCCATTCCAACTAAGGCAATCCACGCCGTAAGAAATAACTCAACCCTAAGCTTTGGGGACAGGCTTCCTATACATCGTCGTTTGATCTGTCCACACGCAGGGGCGGCGGGAGAGCGGGGGTTAAAGGCGATGAGGCTGCAGCAACACACCTGGATGCCGTAAATAATTAAGCGGTAAGCGTGTTACTCTCAGATGAGGGCGGCTTGGATGACAGGAAAATGTGGGGCGAGTGTTGGAGGAGGGACGAAGAGGAGTGTGATAGTAGATTGAGGGGAGGGAGGGCACGGAGAAAAAGCTACAGGGAGTGAAGGAGGAAGAGAAGAAGGACTAGGAGGAAGGGTGGAGGAGAATGAAGAGGATACGTATGAGGAAGGGAAAGAATTGGAACAAGGACCATAAGACGATAGTGATAACAGAGAAGCAATATGATGGAGGAGGAAATTGAAAGCTTGGAGGAGGAGAGGTGGAGGAGGAGGAGGACGAGTAGGAGTAGGAGGAGTGTGAAAAGAGCGAACAAAAGGAGGAAAATAAGAGGAAAATGAAGAACAATAAGAGCAAGACCAAAAAAATAAAAAGACGATATGAAAAAAAAAAGCAGAAAGGTGTTGGAGGAGGAAGTTACACTGTACTGGGAAATGGAGAAAAATATATGAACCTCAACAGAGAAAAATCGAAAAGCTCGTCATACCTTACTAGGAAAAGAAAAACATC
Source organism: Eriocheir sinensis (assembly GCF_024679095.1). Lineage (NCBI taxonomy): Eukaryota > Metazoa > Arthropoda > Malacostraca > Decapoda > Varunidae > Eriocheir > Eriocheir sinensis. The sequence continues at coordinate 25,782,140 of NC_066516.1, forward strand.
AAAAAAAGAAAATTCATGATCATCCCCAATCTCTGGCACGGTTACCATTTTCCTAAACAGGTCACAAATAACTTTTCACTTGCACTCGAGACATTAAAGAAATACACCATGACGACACACACACAAAAAAAAAAAAAAACATGAAACAGTAAATACACAAAAAAAGAGAAAAACGACTCAGAAATTTTTAACACAACAAAACACACGTCGAGAAAACAACACCCTCAAAAAAGTATATACTAAAACAAAATCAGCACAAAAATTTTCAAACAAAACGCAACTCAAAAATTTTCCACACACGCAAAAAAAAAATAAAAAAATAAAAAATACACACGTGGAGGCAAAATTTACACGACGGCCTCAACATTATATTAAGTTTTCCGTAATGAGGCGAGGGAAGCGTTGCGGGGCAGGATGGACGAGGGGATGCACGAGGCCTTTATCCAACCGCGCGGGGATGATAGCCTATACGCGGCCACGAATTGTCGGCGGGAGGATAACCAGGAACGTGCGAGGATGGATAAATATATTCCTGTCATCGAGAGGGAGGGAGAGAGGGAGGGAAAGAGGTTGGTGGAGGGTTGGGTTAGACGATAGGGAGGAGGAAGAGGAGGAGGAAGAGGAGGAGGAGGAGGAGGGATATGGAAACGAGTAGAAGTAGAAGTAGTAGTAGTAGTAGTAGTAGTAGTAGTAGTAGTAGAAGTTATAGTAGTAGGAGTAGAAAGGAGTGGAGGAAGTGAGAGGTGGAGGAAGACGAAGAATATTAGGAGGAGGAGAAGGGGCAAGGGAACGAGTATTAACAACAATAGTAGCAGTAGTAGGAGCAGGAGGAGGAGAAGGACGAGGGAGAAGTGAATGAAGAAGAGTAAGACGAGGAAGAGAAGGAGGAGGAATAGAACGGGAGGCATGTAAGGTGATGGGCGTGGGTTTAGCAGGAGGAAGAGGAGGAGGAGAAGAATGAAAAACAGGTTGGGAGGCATGAATGTTGCTGCGTGAGTTTGGAGCAGTGCAGGAGCGAGGCACGAGGCGGAAACTGCAGCGGTGTCCTCGGGGCCTGGATGCTACAGGAGGAAATCTGTAAACACCGACACGTCCAACCACAGAAAACGGACCGAATGGCGCTAATCTGGAGGGAAAACTGAACCCCAAACTTGTATAATTTCTTGAAGGTGATGCTGAGTCTGAGTGTGGTGAGTGGTGACTGATGTGGCTGAGTGTGGTGCTTCCGATACTACCTACTACTGGTACTATACGAAACACATCTGTCTACTACATCAAAAATACGTTTATAACACTTTTAACCTGTCATGAGTTCAATCTTTCTCTTGCATAAATATATCGTTTTGCCAACACCATCCACGGCCAATCGCTTATTCAGTTCAATATTTCACTCAGGTTACCACGCACACACGCCTTCCTTTGTCCGGAGAATGCAGTTTCGTTACAAATCCCATCATTGTACGGTTACGTTCTCTGACCTTAAATATTTGTTTGTCATTTTCCGCTGTCTAGACTTATAACTTTATTTTATAGAGAGGGAAAAAAAAACACATACGAAAAAACTCTGAGGATCTCCCTACCCATGTTTAACTTCCTTCAAATGACCAAGATTCTTTCAAGAGGAGTTTAGAGTACCAAGGCGCTTTTGAAACTAAATTAAAACCAGGAATATCATAAGATATATTCATTTTCTTTGTTTGTTCAGAAGCAGCATATTGTGAACATTTCTGCTTTCTATTATTTCTCTCCCCATAAAAATATAAAAATAACAAACAACTTCAAACTATCTTCCTTCACACATGTATACACACACACGCACGTGAACAGAGAACGAAAGGTAGATAGTACATGAATAGACAGTTTATCGAGAACAGCTACAATAGACAACAAAACAAAGGAATCAAACCAACAAACAAAATAACCCCGCAGAACATCAAGGCAAGTAGAAAAGCTGCTCCCACCCAATCAGTGGAATAATAGACAGACCCAGAAACACAATACAGTACAACGGCACCACATTAGGCCTGTAGAGAGAGGCAGCGGGGGGCCGAGGGGAGGCAGGGGAAGTAGAGAGGAGGCGCTGCACACGATCCCCTTGATAGCAGGGATCGTCCTAGTTAGGCTCATTAATTCACCTTCCTGCCCACGCGTCTTCCACAGCAGCGACACACATGCCCTAATTGGTAGCGCGGGCGACAGGTGAGCTGCCCATTGCCATTAATTACTTGTGGCGGGGAATAATGACGCGCCGCCTCCTTGATTAATGCTGCAGCCAGTGACACCTGAGGGAAACGCGACTCATACAGACTTACCTGGCCTGCCACTTATGATCGCCCGCCCAAGTGTGTGTCTAAGGGAGGGGGTATTATGTGTGTGTGTGTGTGTGTGTGTGTGTGTGTGTGTGTGTGTGTGTGTGTGTGTGTGTGTGTGTGTGTGTGTGTGTGTGTGTGTGTGTGTGTGTGTGTGTGTGTGTGTGTGTGTGTGTGTGGGTGAGTGGGTGGGTGGGGGTTGTGTGTGTGTGTGTGAAAGAAACACTGATTTATGAAAAAATAATAAAAATTCTCTCTCTCTCTCTCTCTCTCTCTCTCTCTCTCTCTCTCTCTCTCTCTCTCTCTCTCTCTCTCTCTCTCTCTCTCTCTCTCTCTCTCTCTCTCTCTCTCTCTCTCTCTCTCTTGCCTTGTGTTCCTAATATTCAAAACTTGTCTGGAGGAGCAGCTTAATTTCCTCCTTAGCAGAGCGTCTTCTACATCAAGTTCTCCTCAGCAGCGGTGGAAGCGAATTATTTTCCTCTCAGCGCGCCGTGCCCCGTCCCCTCTCCTCGACCGTCCGTTTTTCCGCCCCTAGAATTTCTCTCCTTTACACCGGTGTTTTTCTTTCTGGGGCGAGGAAGAGTGGGAGTGAGGGAAGATAAGACTGAGGAGGAGAAGGACAAGGAAAAAGAGGGAGAAAAAGAAGGTGCAAGAGAAGGAGGAGAAGGAAGAAGGAGAAAAGAGAAGGAGGAGGAGGACGAGGAAGATGGTGGTAGTGTTGGAGGTGATGCTGGAGAAAAATGAGAATGCGATGAAAAAAATAAGGAAAAAGAACATCGGACACGAGAAGAAAAACAATATGAAACCAAACCAAAGGAAAACATGAACAAGACGAAACCCAAGAAAGAAACACGAACCAGACCAAGAACAAGACCAAGACGAAAAGACAAGAAAAAACAACGGTAGGTACAAAAATTATGAAGAATAGATGACAAAGAAGACATTTATGATGAAAAATGAGACAAGCAGCATTGCGAGAAGGGAGAGAGGGAGAGCAGGCGTGAAGGATAACAGGATGAGAATATATATATGAGAGAGCGAGAGAGAGAGAGAGAATAAGCAAAACAAAGAGACAAAAGGCGAGTGAGTGGATATTCCTGGCAGCAGAAAGGGAGAAAAAAATGTTGGATATGTAAATTATCAGATATTCGCTTCGTGTGTTCCAGCTGACGCAGAGTGAAGGGCGAGGGCGAGGGCGAGGGAGGGCAGGGAGGTGGGGCGGAGAGGTTAGGGTAGGGTCGAAGGGGGAGGGTGATGCAGGGGAGGGAGATAGGATGGGAGGCACGGTAGAGGTTAGGGCAGAGTGAGGGAGAGGGTGAGAGTGAGGAGAGTAGGTGGGGTGCGGCGGGGAGGTTAGAGGAGTGTGAGGGGGATAGGAGGGGTGGGGTCGAAGGTAAAGGCAGAGTCAAAGGGAGAGAGTGAGGCAGCCCAGGGAGGCGGTCGGGGTTGGGCGGGAGCGGTTAGGGCAGGGTCGAATATAGGATAGGCACAGTTTATGGTAGGGGGAAGAGGGAGACGTGGGGGTGAAGGGGAGGAAAGAGATGGGCACTAGGGAGGAGGCGCGAGGGAAGGGGAAAGGAAAGTGGACGAAAAAGATAAACCCTAGCCTATAACACACACACACACACACACACACACACACACACACTTCTCTTCCTCCAGGATTGAGAGGCGCCTCCTTCCCTTTGAAAGATAGGTCCATCCATCATGACTCCTCAGACCCCGAACCCGCCCTCTACCAGACCCGCCTGCACTTCTCCCCTCAGCCAGGCGCCCTCCAGTCCCAGCCACGCCTCCGCTCCGGCCGAAGAGGCGCCTTAATCTTTATCATTAGCGAGTGTTTATGAGCTCGTTGTGAAGGAAGGTGACTGCAAATGATAGAGGATGGTATGGCCGGGGTGAATACTAACTTATTCCATTTTTACGTTATATGAGAGAGAGTGGAAAGAGAGTGTGTGTGTGAGAGAGATTTTTTGTGTGTGTGTGTGTGTGTGTGTGTGTTAAGTGCTGGTATATCGAAGAGTTGATACCAATGCACCTTTGCCAACGTTCTCCACACCTTTATCTGATATCAGTGTACTTCAATCTGCCAAAGCGTGGTTGGTTAAGACGCCCTTCATCTTCTTATTTAACTGCTCTCTACCTCCCTACAAGCCTTCATTGCCACCTTGTTCTATATCATTCTCTTTCCCTTTCTCTCACCCAATCATTTGTCATCTTCATCTTCAACCCCATCATTTGTTCCCACAATATCACAATCACGCCCTGTTTTCCTTCCTCACCATCTTGTTTTCAACATTTTCCCTCAGAACTATAAACAATCATTTCTAGAATCTTCCCCGTCTTTTCTCTTGTTATTACTCTCGTCAACAAGTCAAACCATCTACAACCCATCACTACAACTCGCCCCTCTTCATCTCTTTCCTCTGTTCTGTACTGTCGCATCAGAATGTTGAGTTTCATTAAAAGAAACTGTTTTATTAAAGCGTACGTCACCATCTAGTCCTGCAAATTCCCTCTCTATCGGCAAACATTCTCAGTCTGTTCCTCTAACAACTCAATCACCTCCAGTAAATCTTTCATCATCACCCTCCTAATCCACTATCCCTATCCCTCTTCCTCACTGTCTCACCATCAGCTGCCATTACCGAGTCACTTCCCCATTCCCTGTACGGTTAGCCTCGCCCACAAACCCTTCAGCATCACCCGCCTTCGCCCCACGTCCCTGGCCCATTACCCTAACACGGATTGCCGGGCTCCTCACCACACACTGGCTCAGGGCACGGCTTGCAGGCAGGCAGCTCACGGCTTGGGGACAAAAGGAAGCAGCGAGACGAGAAGTAAACGTAAAGGGACAATATCCTGAGTCGTGCCGCTCAACAAAACCTGTCCTCGAGCACTAAACAGCAATTTGACATTACATTCGCTGCTCTCTTGAAGATTCCAAGCATTTTTGAACTAGCTTTTGCGGTATTTTTTCCTCTCGTGAAGTATTCATGTGATGAATAATTAAGTTTACGCAAAAAAAGAAATGAAAGGATAAAAGGACAGGCAGAGATTTGAATAATTAGTGCAACGTATTATTCATGCAACGAAGTCATTTTTGTGCTGTTTATGTTTCAATATCTGGGCGTGTATGAAAAAAAACCGGTGCGGGAAGACAGGGTCAGTAAAAAATGTTTGTCTGTGTGTGTTTGTGTGTGTGTGTGTGTGTGTGTGTGTGTGTGTGTGTGTATACAAATGGGCCTATTGTGAATGATAAATGTCAAGGGTGTGATTATCATACCGCCACCTGACACACACCCCACACTTCTGCTTTTACTGCCCTTCCCCCTCCCCTTGTCACCCCCTCTCTATACCACCCACTACTATTTCTCTCTCTCTCTCTCTCTCTCTCTCTCTCTCTCTCTCTCTCTCTCTCTCTCTCTCTCTCTCTCTCTCTCTCTCTCTCTCTCTCTCTCACCCACACCTACAATCCTCCCCACCCACTGTCCACCTTCCCTTATGCCTTCTGTGCCCCATCCCTCCTCACTGGTTGAGTCTCCTCCTCCTAACCCCAACATTAATGACTTACATTGTACATACAGGTACACATAATGAACTTAGGGATTATAGTTCCATACATCGACGCAACCATTACTGCCAAGGTTATTTAAATAAAAAAATCATGCAATGCAAATATTTCATAATATTTGCCAGAGGAAAAAATTCCAGCGTATGATAAAATCCATACGGGCATACATATATTCCAGCTTTCAGTATATCCTGAATAAAATACTCCATGAACAATATTTTCCAGGTAAAGCTCCATTCCTGTGATGATTTCTTTTTCAACTCATTTTCTTTTAAATTAACTGAAAATAGAAATGAAACCTACACACACACACACACACACACACACACACACACACACACACACACACACACACACACACACACACACACAAACATACACACACACACTTGCTCCCCACACACACACACTCCTCCCCACGCACACACACACACACACCCCACCCCCCACGATGGGCGTACTCGTGGAAATGTCTACCGGCTCAACATCACGCACGAGAAAAGAAAAATGTATGCATGGCCGATGACCTCCAAATTTTGTGAAACCGTAATCTGTCTGCCTCTCTCTCTCCTCTCTCCTCTCTCTCTCTCTCTCTCTCTCTCTCTCTCTCTCTCTCTCTCTCTCTCTCAAAGCACTACCAATGGCACACACGCTATCTTCAACAACTCTCCTCCACGCTCCATCTCTTTAGCGCAGCAATCTCAGCTCTCTTCAGGTTTACTCTCCTTCACCACCATCCTCACCTTCTCCCTCTTCTCCCTCGCCTCCTTCCCCGTCACTTACACCCTCACTCTCCTTAGCCACTTTTCCCTTCCCTACTACGACCCTTCCATTATCTTTTACGACCTTCTACGACCCTGGAATTATTGTTTTCCCTCATCCTCTTCCGCATCCTCATCCCCTCGCTACCATCCTTAACCTTTTTTTTTCTTTACTCTCTTTCCTCCCGCTGTTGCCATTACTCTTGCGTCTCCCGCCTCCATCCCACTTCCAGTTCTTCTTATGCCACCTCTACAGTATCCTTCTCCATCTTAGTGACGTTTTCTCCTCCTCCTCCTCCTCCTCCTCCTACTCGTCCTTTTTTTTAACTTCATCTTCCTCCTCTTCATTCTTTCCCATTACCTCTACTACTTCCTTTCCTTGCAATCCTTCTTTCTTTTCTTCAATTTCCTTCCTTATACTTCTTATTTTATTGTTTTCTTCTTTATCATCTCAGTCTTCGTTTTTCATATATTCAGTAAACCTCTCCTCTCTTTTCTTTCCCTTCTTCATTATCTCCTCAATCAACGGCTTTCATTAACATCATCACCACCACCACTGCAATCATCACCTTCTTCCTTCCTCCCTTCGTTCCTTCTCTCCTCCTCTCCCTCCAGCTCATCCTCCTCCTCCTCGGCCAGAAGTGTTAGTGTCTCTCAGGATCTCAGGTTAATCTGAGTCGTTCCCACACTGACTAACGCCCATATTTTTCACACTCTTTCGCCTTCCACATGAACCATTTCCAGGGGCTGAAAAGAGGATTAGTCTGGTTCTCATGAATGTCTTTCATGTTCATGGTGGAGAAGCTTTGTCTAACTACCATCAGGATCAAAAAACTGCCGAGGAAAATGTCCAAAACTCCTAAAAGAGACTTATCACATGTGTGGGATTGACGCCGAAATACTTCAGAATACGTTAGCCCTTCCTCCCTCACTAAGAAGTACCACCTCCACCGCTCTCGCCATCTCCGTCGGGTTAGTTTTCCGTGTAAAGCCGCATAGGGGAGGCTTATGCAGGTCAGTGAGTCGGGACATCCACGCTGAGTTACGGGAGTCGAAGTTAGTAATACAGCTTGGTACAGTGGTTCATCGAGGCTGATATTTTTTCGGGTTTTTAATGTAACTTAAACTATTTTTTTCGCTCCTTTACACCTTTTGTTGCATTTCTTCCTTTTTCCTTTTTATTCTCTTCCACTTCCTAATCCTTTTCCTTCACTTTCTTTTTCTTTCAACTGTTCCTTTTTTCCCCATCTTCTGCCTCTTCCTCTTTCTCCTTCACAACTTTCTCTACCTTTCTCCACCTCCTTCCTCCTCTCCACCTCTTCCTCTTCCTCTTCCCTTATTCCTCCTCCTCCTCCTGCTCGTCTTCTTCCTCCTCCTCCTGCTACCAGCACCACCTCCTCCTCCTCCTCTCCTTTAGCATCACCGGGAGGAGAGATAGAGGTGGTCAGTCGTCCCTTCCCCCCCTACTGTCCTTATCACGCACGCCACCCTCCTCCTGCCGGCGCTCAATATGTTGCCGCTACTGAAGGCGGGAAGGGAGGGCGAGGAGGGAGGGAAACTGGAAGGAGGGAAGAAAGAAGGGAGAGAAAAGGGAAGGATAGGTAATGAGAGAGGAAAGACGGAAAGGAGGGAAGGAAGGAGAGTAAAAGAAAAGGGACAGGAAGGCACAGTAAAGAGGAGGAGGATGGAAAGGAAGGAAAGGAGAGAAAAGGGACGAGAAGGAACGGTAAGGAGTAAGGGAGAAAGGAAAGGAAAAGGGAGAGAAAAGGGGCGGGGAGGGACAGTGAAGAGAGAGGAAAGGTGAAAGGGAAGGAAGAAAGGAGGGATATGGGACGGGAAGGGACGGTGAAGAGGAAGGAGAGGTGGAAGGGAAGGAAGAAGGGAGATAAAACGGACGGTGAAGAGGAAGGAAAGGTGGAGGGATGGAAGGAAGGAGAGAGAAAAGGGGCTGAAAGGGACGGTGAAGAGGGACTGAAGATGGAAGGGAAGGGAAGGGAAGGGAGAGAAGGGAGAGAAAAGGGAAGAGAAAGAAGATACAAAGAAACCTTAACATACGAATAATAAATAATAAATAAAAACAGGATAAATCAGTAGACAGACTTCCTAACCATTAACAGAAAAAAAAATATGGGAAGGGAATGTAAAGGAAGGAAGGTGGAAGGGGAAGAGAGAAGGAAGGGAAAGGAAAGAGAAGAGGAAGAATATACAGAAAAGCAAAACATACGAATAATAAATATAATCAACAAAACAACAAAGATAAATCAGTAATAATAGAAAATAAAAAGGGAATATGCTGATGGTCATTGTGGATATATGATGAAAATGTCGATGTTGATGACGATGATGATGATGCAGCAGGAAAAAAGAAGAGCGAGAAAAGAAGGAAACTCGGACGTCGGGAAACATGGATGAGCAGATAATCCAATAAAGAGGCAGGAGGAGGAGGAGGAGGAGGAGGAGGAGGAAGAGGAGGAGGAGGAGGAGGAGGAGGAGTAAAAGGAAGAGGAGGAGAAGGAAAAGGAGTTAGAGCAGGATGATTAAAAGGAAGAGGAAACTGAAAAGGAGGAGGACGATACTAAACAAAAGCAAGGAGAGGAAAGAGGAGGTTAAGGACAGAGATCAAAATAAGGTAAAAGAAGAAGGAGAAAGAAAAAGTGGGGGAGAGGCTAGATAGATTTCCCTCCCTGAATACTCAACCACTTCCCTGCTCCTTCCTCTCCAACCATACAACATCCTCCTTCCTCTCCACTACACAGCATCCAACTCTTTCCTCACCCACACAGCATCCTCCTTCCTCTCCAATCTACACATCCAACTCTTTCCTCGCCCACCCATACAGCATCCTCCCTTCCTCTCCAACCTACACAGCATCCAACTCTTTCCTCTCCCACCCAAACAGCATCCTCCCTTCCTCTCCACTCTACACAGCATCCAACTCTTTCCTCGCTCACCCACACAGCTTCCTCCCTTCCTCTCAATCTACAGCATCCAACTCTTCCTCTCCCACCCAAACAGCATCCTCCTTCCTCTCCTCTCTCTACAGCATCCAACTGATTCCTCTCACCCACACAACATCCTCTCAATCTACAACATCCAAGTCTTTCCTCTCTCCACACAGCATCCAGTAACCTCTCTCTCATCTATCTCCCTCTTCATTTCCTCCTTTCCTCCCACTCCTTCCCTTTCTGCTCGTCCCACAACATTCTGCCTCCAGGCTCCTATTCCTTTTCCTCTCCAACCCATCAACATTCTCTCTCTCTTTCCTCCTACGCCTCCCACCTCATTTCCTCCTCCACTTTTCTCTCTCCTCCTCCTACAACATTCTCCCTCCACTGCCTCCTATTCCTCCTCCTCTTCGACCCATCAACCTTCTCTCTCTTCCTTCCAACATCCCAAAATCCTCCTCCTCCTCCTCTCTCTTCTCTCTCTCTCTCTCTCTCTCTCTCTCTCTCTCTCTCTCTCTCTCTCTCTCTCTCTCTCTCTCTCTCTCTCTCTCTCTCTCTCTCTTTCAATCTCTCAGTCTCTCAGTCTTCGTCACACTCCTCAGTCCTCCCTCAGCTCGGCCGCGTATGTCATCAATTTCCCACGTTATGAGGGAAAAATTGAGCTCATACATTAATTTTCCTCTTCCTTTCAAGTCGTGGTGAGCTGCGGTTGGGTTGCGTGCGGCTGAGTGGTGTGCGGCCGTTGATTGGTGAGTGGTGAGTGTTGGGCGTTGAGGAGAGAATGTGAGAAAGAGATGAAAGGTTTGATATCGAGAGGAAGAAAGGGTGAGGAGTGGTAGATAGTTAAATAGACGGATAGATTTACATAGAGAGGAGGAAAGAGTGAGGAGTGGTAGATATAGGTAGACAGACGAATAGATAGAGACAAATAGACATAGGTGTATGGATAGATTCATAATTGATGGATAGATAGACAAGTTGAGTGAGTAAGTGAGTGAGTGAGTGAGTGAACAAGAAAGCAGAATGTCTGAGTGATGAAAGCGGAACATGGAACAGCTCGATAGAATAATAGGAATAATAGTGAAACAGGAAATAATAAATATAAAAGAGAGAGAGAGAGAGAGAGAGAGGTGCTACAGAAGGTCAAACAGAGAAAGCTGACAGAAAAGAGAAAATACGAAAAATAAAATAAAAATGAAGCTCACATTTTTAATTACCACAAAACGATGCCTCTGTGATTAAAATAAATAAATTCAATATAATCTTTTTCATGTATCGGAAATAACATGGCTCGCGTTTATGAAGAGAAGTGTGTCCATTTTTTTTATTCATTTATATTTTTACTAAAGTCTCCCCCATGTTATCGGAGGGCTTGTTGTGTATTGTTCCGATACGTGAAAACTGATAGAACATCCGGGCGCGGAAAAATTAAATAAATAAAAAAATAATCCGTTCAGTAACAATCACCGCAGGAATAAAAATTTACGGTGAAAAAACATGAGGGTTTGAAATACTGGATGCTCGTTAGGAAAAAAAATCATGAAAACTTTATATTTGTTTCCCGAGACGTAATGAGAAAAATCCATATAAAAACAGGCGATCAAATTGAAAAACCAACAAAAAATGGGACTAAAACTATTAGCGAGCGCTTGGAAACCTAAGCAGTGGATTCGAAACCTTCCTCGAAAACTTGAAATATTATCAAATATAGAAAAGTATAAAATAACGTATCCAATAATCAACGCTGAAAAAAAAAAAAACGATATTTGGAGTAATATACGAACACCTGAAATTGGGAATACTGGCTTAAAAATTCCTGAAAACTAAAAAAAACTACTCCATGTGGGATTAGAAAAAAAAATCCCATCCAATATCTCATGAAATTAAAAAAAAAACACAATTAAAAACATTCAAATGCAAAAATCTATTATTACCTGATTTGAACATTCTCCGGAAATCTTTGAAATTTTCTCCAGAATGGAACGACGCAGCATTTCCCCGCTGCCGCCGCCGCCACGCAGGCCCTTTGAGGGACATCACAGACACGCTTCTTTACTACTCCGAATAAAACTTCCACTCCGCAGGCAAAGGCACAATTTCCATTTCGAAGCAAAATTAAGTATGCAAAAGTTATTACATGAAAGGCGCGCAGGCATAGAGCATAAGGAAGAGGAAGAAGAGGAAAAGGAGGAAGAGAAGGAGAGTGGGGTAAGAAAAAAAAGTAAAAAAAGACAGGAAAAATTAGGAGGAGGAGTTAGAATAGTAGGAGGGAGAGGAAAAGGAGGAAGGAAGGAGAGTGGAGTAAGAAAAAAAATAAGTAAAAAAAAGACAAGAAAAAATAGGAGGAAGAGTTAGAAGAGTAGGAGAAGGAGGTAAAGGAGGAGATTGCTCTAAGAAGAAAAGTAAAAATTATAAGAAAAAATGGAAGGAAAAGTGGAAAGACGAAGAGTGGGAGGAAAAGGAGTAAAAGGAAGAATATGAAGAAAAAAACGAGTGACAGGAGAGAAAGAGGACAGTAATAACAACAACAGCAACAGCAGCGACGAGGACGTAGTAGGACAGAGAAGAAGTGAGCTGAAAAAGGAAGAAAACGGAACAGGGGAAAGACGAGGCGTAAGGAAGAGCGGGAAGAACAAAAGGAAAAAGAGGACGAGGAAGAAAGTGATGCTAGAAAAATAAGTTAAAAAAGACGAGGAAATTTAGGAGGAAGAGCTAGAAGACGAAGATCAGGAGTAGAAGAAGGAGGAGAAAGAAAGGGGATACCAAATGACAAAAGAAATAGAACACTGTAATAACATTAACACAACAACGACGACGAGAACGAAGTAAGGCATTGAAAAAGCAAACCAAAAACGGAAAAAAATGGAACAGAGAAAAGACGAGGCGAGATAAAACCAAGGAAAAGAAGAACAAAAAGACAAGAAGAGACAAGAAGGGACATACATACCCTGGACGACAATAACAACAACAAGAACAGAGGAAAGAAGAGGCGAGATAAAACGAAGAAAACGAAGGAAAAAGAGACCAACAGAGGACAGGGAGAGACATGCATACCTCTCTGACGCACCCGCCACCACCCAGCGCCCATGCCAGGCCGAGCAGCGAGATTGGGAGTGTTCCGTGCAGAAAATGGACAGGAGGGACGCACCGCACGTCTCTGTTCGGTTCCTTGGCGAGGGAGGGAATGCCAGCTGTGTTCCATGGGTGCCTGCTGCATGGTGTGGAGGCCAAGTGCATAGGTAGGCAACGAGGGAGAAGAGAGTAAGAGCACAAAGAACAGGAGGAGGGAGAGTGGGAGAGAAGGAAAAAGAAAGAGGATAGGAAGATAGAAACAGGCACGTGGTGGCAGAGTGCATAGGTAGGTGGTGAGAGAGAAGAGAATAGGAACATGAACAGGAGGGAGGATAAAAGAAGGAAAAAGAACGAGTAAAAAGGGAAATATGGATGAAGGGAAAACTTAGGAGAGGGTTATAGATGGAAGCACGTGGAGGCGATGTACATAAGCAGAGGAGGAGGAAGAAGATAGAGGAAAAACAGGACGAAGGAGAGTAGGAGTAGAGGAAAAAGGAAGAAAAAAGACAGAAGAAAACCTAGGAGGTGATTACAGATTAAGTAGATGGAGGCGAAGGGCATAGGAAGGTGATACAGAAGAAGAGGGTGAGAGGAAGAACAGGAGGAGAGGAGGAGAGAAAGGTTAGGAAAAAGTAAAAAAAAAAAGATTGATGGGAGGAAAACCTTGGAGATCGTTATAGATTTAGTAATCGGAGGTGAAATACACTGATTGGCGATGAAGAAGAAGAGAGCAAGTGGAAGAACATGAGGATGGAGTGTAGAATAAAAGAAATAACGAGAAAAAAGGATAGGTGAGAAAAAAATGGAGATGGCTAGAGACGTAACCATAAATTGGGTGATGGAAGATGAAGAGGAGGAGGAGAAAAAGGAAGAGGGATAGAGAAGTGTGTATGAGGGATTCATAAACACATGGAAAAGTTGCGAGTGGGGTGAAGGATGAAGTGGAAAAAGGAAAGAGGAAATAGAGAGAATGGTTGAAAAGATAATGGGAAGGAGGGTATAAAGAGGGAATCATAAATACATGGACAAATTCCGAATGAGTTGGAGGGTGAAGTGGAAAAGGGAAACAAGAAGTACAGGGAAAGGTTCGAGAGTGTGAGAAAGAGGGATAAAAAGAATAAGTCTCGAGAGCTTCTGGTTGGGCTGTAAAAATGAAAGAGAGGAGAAGAGAGTAAAGGAGAAAAGAAGGTTGAAATGGGAGTATAAAAGAATGAGTTGGAGGGTGAAGTGGAAAAGGGAAACAAGAAGTACAGGGAAAGAAAGGTTCGAGAGAGGGAGAAAGAGGGATAACAAGAATAAGTCTCGAGAGCTTCTGGTTGGGCTGTAAAAATGAAAAAGGAGAAAATAAGGTTGAAATGGGAGTAAAAAAGAAGGAGATATAGATACAATATTTAAATAATAATACATGTTTCTAATGTATGAAGCGGATGATGAAAAAGAGAAATCGCCGAATAAAAGTTTGAGGAAAGAAGCGTAAGAGAGAGAAAGCTAAAGATACAAAGGTCAGATAAACTCATACCACTCCGTTTTCAATTAAAATTTAGCTTTCTTTCTTTTTCCCTCTTCATGTCTTCCTTATGCCCATCTCCGCCTTCCTTTCTTTCTCCTATGCAAGTCTTTATCTCATTCCACCTTCCTTCTTTTCTTCTTCCTTTAAAGTCTGCATCTCATCCTCCTTTCCTTTCTTCCTTCCTCTCCTCAAGTTTTCATCTCATTCTTCCTACCTTCATTCATTCCTTCCTCCCTTCATGTCTTCATCCCGTACCCCCTTCCTTCTTTCACTCTTTAAGTCTTCATTCCAGTCCCACCTTCTTTTCTGTCTTCAATTCAAGTTTTCATCTCGTTCTTCCTTCCTTCATTCCTCCTTCAAGTCTTCATCCTACCCCTTCCTTCTTTCTTTACTTCCTGCCCTCAAGTCTTCATCCTATTCCGCCTCTCTTCCTTCTTTCACTTTTAAGTCTTCATTCCAATCCACCTTCTCTTCTGTCTTCAATTCTTCTTATCCCAACCCCTCTATTCCTTCCTTCCACACTTCAAGGAAACATCCATCCCACATTCCTTCCATTCCACCTTCGTCTTCCTTCAATCCATCCCTTCCGTCATTCCTTCCTTCACGAGCATCGACACAGCCAACAAAAGTGAGCAGCCTTAATAACCTTAAGAAAGAGAAAAACCGGAGGTCTGAAAGAGGCCCACGGCTGCCTAATGTACGCCGCTCTCAAAAAGCCTCATCAAAGTTATAATTATGAGTAGAGGGAGAGGTGAGACGACTACGAGGAGGAGGAGGAGGATAGGGAAGGCAGGGAGCAGGAAGAGGAGGACGAAAAGTGAGAGGAGTCGTACATGGAGTTGAAAGAGAAGGAATTTGACGAGAAGGAGGGGTGAGAAAAGTATACATTACAGAGACGCAGGAGTAAGAAAAGGAGGAGAAAGTGTCAAAAGAGAAAGGCAAGGAGAAGGAGGAGAAGGGAGAAGAGGTGGAGCGAAGGGAAACAGGAGCAGGAATAGGGGAAGAAGGAAGAGGAAAAGGAGGTTACAGGGAGGAGATATCGAGGAAACAAGAAACATGAGCGATAACAGCAAGCGAAGGAGACGGAGAATGAGGATAAAGACGACGACGACGAAAACAACAAAATGTAATACCAGACAAAAAAACACAAAGCTGAAAAATAGAAAAAAAAAGAAAAGCAAAGGAAACGAGCAAGAATAAAAAAAAATAATTAGAAAACAGAGCCTCGAGAACCAGTGAAAAAAGGAGAACGAGCCAAGGATACAAAAGACACTAAGGGGCGTATTAATAAACATTTTGTCGCTTAAGTTCACCTATTTGACAAGGCTTTCCTAGGACTTTTGGGCATTTCCAGTAATAGTTTTTTGACTTGATGGTAGTTTGTCCCTTCTTCTGTATCATGAACCTGAAGAAACACCAATAGAACCCGATTGACCCCCTCTTTGACCTTTAGAAATAGTTGATGTTAGAAGCGAGTGTCTTATAATACAAACCTAACAGAGACACTAAAGCCACCACCACCCTGCACCGTGTCATCATCAGAACCCCAAAAGAAGAAACCCAACCACAGACGACAACAGCAGCATCAGCGGAGGTCACGGCAGAGAAGGTTGGCCCCTGCACAAAGTTCCGGCAGCGATAAAAACCGGTTTGATCGTTAGCTCGGCCAGACCTTTTTTTATGGAGCCGGTAGAAGAAAAATCAACTTCCCTAACAAGAGGTTCTGGAGTTGTTGAAAGTTCCCAGCTTAAGCGGCGTGTTACGTACATACAGAAGAGGTGATCCTGTCTTCCTGCCATAACAAATTCGCTACTCCAGTCACTCCCCTCGCCCTCCCTCCCCCCGTCCTGACACACACACACACACACACACACACACACACACACACTCTCTCTCTCTCTCTCTCTCTCTCTCTCTCTCTCTCTCTCTCTCTCTCTCTCTCTCAAAGAAACGTGTAATTCATAGGAGAAAAATGGAAAGATAAGGAGGGCGAGAGATTAATATGCCGAGAGAGAGAAATTATACACACAATCTAGAGATAACGTGCCAAGCAAACACAGCGCTGCGGAGGAGGAGGAGGAGGAGGAGGAACAGTAAAAGGAGGAGAAGGAATGAGGAATGAGGAGGAGGGAGGAGGAGGAGGAGGAGGAGGAGGTTGAAGAGGAAGAGGAGGAATAATAGAATGAGGAGGAGGAGGAAGAGGAGGAGGAGGAAGAGGAGAATGCGGTCTTGTAGGAGGGAGAACGCGAGAGAAAGGGGACTGATAACGCAGGTGAAAGGAAAATTAATCTACCTGTAGGAGGCGCTGCGACAGGTGAGGCTACGGGGACATAAATCACAGGTAGGGGACAGGTGGAGGGAGGGAGCGATGGAGGATGGACGGAAGGGAGGAAGAAATGATGGGAAGGATGAACGAAGGTAGAAGACAGGAAGAAGAGGTTAAGAGGATGAAGCGAAGGAGAGAAGAAGGAGAAAAGGATGAAAGGAGGTAAAAGAAAACATTAAGAAGGGGTTAAAGGGATGGAGGAGGGGGGGGAAGAGAGAAGGGCAAGTGGAGAAAGAATGACTTAGAAAGGGAGAAAGGGAAAGAGGCTGGGATGGAAGTAAACAATGGTACAGATATAGGGAGGGAGAGAGGGAAGGTGGGAGAGATGATGGAAGGGAAAGAATGGGTAATGGAAGAGGAGTGGAAGACTGGGAGAGGAGAGAATGGGAGAAGAATGAACGATGGTAGGGAATAAGGAAAGAGGGTGGGAGGGAGAGGAAGGATGAGGAAGAGATGAAAGAACGTAGGGAGAGATGGGAGGGAGAGGGAAAGGAGGAGTGACGGGGGGTATATGGAGCGTGAGGAGGGAGAGAAAGAAGAGAAAAAGTGTCGGAGGGAGGAAAGGGAAATGAGGACAACTTGTAAACATTTCACTCTCTTCTTTTTTCTTCTTCTTCTAAGGGTGGAGGAACATACAACCAAGGTCTCTCTCTCTCTCTCTCTCTCTCTCTCTCTCTCTCTCTCTCTCTCTCTCTCTCTCTCTCTCTCTCTCTCTCTCTTTGACAATTAATGCAACATAATATTATTCACATACCGCAAAAATTCATAACCAGGTTAAAGGAGAACAATGGATAACAAAAGGTATTAGAGGTTCATTAGGTATCAAAACATGGACGTAATTGGAAGCTATATACACGCATAGATATATTCCGTCCGTGTAAACAGGCGAGATAAATGGTTGGAACACAAAGGATGATTGGATTTTTTTACTCGCAGGGATAGAAAGAGAATGAGGAAAAGAGGAAGTCTGAAACAAAGGAGAAATGGGAAAAGTGAGTAAATGAAGGGAAACATTAATAATAAAGATAGACAGAGAAAGACATGAAAGAGAGGATTGGAAGGAGAAAACTAAAACAAAGAAGAGATTGAAGAAGAGAACTTACAAGAAAGGAATGCAAATAAAGTTAGCAAATATTCACATGAGCCAACCTATGTATAGACACACACACACACACACACACACACACACACACACACACAGCCCCTTTCCCCTCCTTCCCCCCCACACCACGCAGAGCTAAGGGTGGAGAGATAAGGAAGAAAGGAGGAGGAAAGAAAAACTAACTAGTAACGAGAGGCAAGCGTTTGGGAGCGAGGCGGAAAATCAAGAAGAAAGGAGAGAGGAGATAAAAGCTACGAAGCACATCAGGCCATAACAGAGAGAGAGAGAGAGGTCGTCTCCTACCAATGTCTTTGGGCTGAGACACTGCTTCAAGAGGTTTCGAGTAGCTTGATAAATATATCTGGAAAGAAAAATATCGCGATCATTCTATTTGTCCTGGTTTCCCTCTCTCTCTCTCTCTCTCTCTCTCTCTCTCTCTCTCTCTCTCTCTCTCTCTCTCTCTCTCTCTCTTAGGCCCACATCCCACTAATTGGATCTGACTCTCCTTTCAAGAAGTTTGCCGCGGTATCAAGCTTTTTTGTCCCTCCGCCAGTCTGTACCTCTGATTGGGAAACAAGCTGCCTCTCTGAACGTCTCATCATCCTACTCCTCACCAAGCTTTCACAACTTGAATTTTTCCTTCAATAAGTTACACTGGCATGGAGAGTAAATACGTTAGGTAAGACGTGAGGATATAGGGTTACCAAACAAATAAAGGTTGGATATATTCAAATGGCTAATCAGCATCAGACGTGGCCTCGGGAATGTCAAATAATGCGGATAACTGTTATGAGATGGACAAGCAAAGTAGCAGAGAAACACCCAAAAATTGTCTCCGCCGAGGTACACGGAGTAGATGAAATAATTATCGCCTGAGAGGGATTAAGCTCATTAAACATCATGCCTGGAACACGCTGAGAAAGGCATTTGTTTTGCTGTGGACGAATAGCAATTGTTGACGATAATGATTTTTTGAGCTTACAGTGATCTGGAATACAAGCCTACATATATGACTTAAAACATTTACATAATTATTTTTTTGTGTGTGTATGTGTGTGCGTTGCTGTCTGTGAATTCAAAGAGTGCGGGCGCCGTTATGGAGTGTGTTCCTTCCCTTTAAGAGAGCCATGATTCAGATCCCCAAAAAGTGAAATACGGCGGCCGCTTTCCGTGATGTGTGGCCGCACTTTCTCAACCAGGACGTCCTTTTTCCCGGAGATTTAGGCTTTCTCGGCTTCGATACTGGGAAGGGCCAGAGGGAACATGTCGGTCTACTGTACTATGCTGTCTCTCACACACACACACACACACACACACACACACACACTAATACTCTCTCTCTCTCTCTCTCTCTCCATCAGCTCACACATCCATCGCATCTGAAGTGATCGACGTGCAACACCACCACCACCACCATCAACCAACCACTCCCACCACCACCATCAACCAACCACCCCCACCACCATCCCCACCACAACTACCACCACAACCACCGCCACTCATGTCCACTTTCCTCTTCGCCTCAGTATCCGTCGGGTGCCGCCGCCGCCACATACCTCTCCCGCCTTTCCCATCACTCAGTAGCAAACTCACATCAAATGACTTCCTCTCAAAATACGCGAGTCCTGTATCGCTCCACTTGATGGGCTCTCTTTCACACTCAGCATCCGCGGCCTCCTCGGCGAGATGTGTTCAGACTCTGTGTCAAAGGAGGCTTTCTTTGATGTCTGGAACTCGTCTTGGTCTCACTTTGCATCCCGTCTCCGTCGACAAGCTTTTCTTATTGCTGTTTTGCTCTCAGTTAAAAGCAATTCTGCCATTAAATGTGTTCTGACTGTAGGCTTCGATGGCAGGTTTTGATAGCCGATATGAAGTTTAAGATGTCTGACATATATTAATCTCTTCTCTTAATTTTCTTTTTTTTTTCTTCTTCTAGGTAATCGAACGTGACTGAGACTGAACCACAAAAACAGTATCGTCCCTGAACTGTTGACCTGGTAAGGTATTCTGCTATCCCATTCGTTTCCCTTTTGCTTTCCATGCTTTTTCACCCTCTACACATCTTCGAGGCAGTCCGATAGTCTTCCATCATTGCAATTTAACAACAAAGTTAACATATTTTCCATCAGTACGGTACCCAAAATGTATGATACTATAATCTGGGCAGGGGTGAGATAACTAAGCGTTCCCTATTATATAACAAGTGTAATATAACAGGGTGCCATATTTTTAACAAGCCATCATATCTCTCCTTGATACTGACTCCCTAGGCATGAAAATATAATTCGAGAGGGGGAGTAGAGGTAACCGAGCGTTCCCTATGATGCAATAAGTGAAATCTACCAAGCTATTATTATTATTATTATTATTATTATTATTATTATTATTATTATTATTATTATTATAGTTTGCTGATAAAACATTTCCAAACATAAAATAAATTAAAGAAACAAAATATCAAAAATTACTTAAAGAATAAAAGCAATACATAATAGACCGACAACAAAAATTTTGTCCAGAAGGATACAACTTTTACTTCTTTAACAAGCTAACACATCTTCCTTCACTGCCGCCCCCCGAGGCATGAGAGCTTAGTCCATCCAGGGGGGTGGAGATAACCAGACCTACGATGTGGTGAGCGTAATTTAACAGACTCATAAATTTAAGAAGCCTTCATTTCTTCCCCTAATACCGACCCCCTAGGCATGAGAGTATAATAAGCAGGGAGAGGTAAAGATAACCAACCCTATGATGTGAAAAGAGTAGTTTACCAAGCTATCATATGTTTAACAAGACTTCATAACTCCCCTCGATACCGACACTTTAGGCATGGGGTAGAAATAACCAACCCTATGATGTTATAAATGTATAGAGTCCGGTGGACGGGGGAGGGGGTAGAGGTAGCCAAGCGTCTCCTATGATGTGGTAACTGTATAGTCTCCGGACAGGGAGTTGAAGGGGGAAGGTAACCAAGCTTCCCCTATGATGAGATAAGGGTATAGTCTCCGGGATGAGCATGGTGTATGTAGGAAACCACGGGCTCCCTATGATGTGGCAAGTGCAAAATTTACGGACAGGGGGGAGGGGTGGAGGTAACCAAGCGTCCCCTATGATGAGATAAGTGTATAGTCTCCGGGCGTGAAAAGTTTGCCCATTTTGAGGTGACGCACGACACCCACTCAGCCTGACGAACGATCCCGCGTCCCTCACACACTCAAGTTTTGCCGAAGCGAGAGTGTAGCGCTGAGCAGCCCATCATCTCCTGCCTCTGCCTACCTGCGGGGATGGAGGACGGCGGGAAGGGGTGGAGAGGGAGAGAAAGGGTCATCATTTACCTGGACTCGTTTACCTTGAGGCTCTAAATCTAGCCCCCCCCCCCCTTCTCCGCCCCTCCCCCCCCCTGCGCCCGAGTCCTCCCAGCGCTGTCCTCTCCGTTGTAAACAAAATTTCTCTTCCCTCCGAAAGCAAGAAATTAATGCCCCGTGAAAAATGTCGCTACCGGTGTCCTCGTTCTCGGTAAACATTCAAGGGAGGAGGAAGAAAGAGGGAGACGCATATCTTTGTTTTGTGTGTGTGAGGGTGGTGTGTGTGTGCGTGTGTGTGTGTGTGTGTGGGGGGGGGGGGTATGTGCGTGCGTGTGTGTGTGTGTGTGTGTGTGTGTGTTCGTATACGTCTGAGCGAGCATGAGAGAACATCCATTACAAGGACCCAGCTCGCCCATCACACGCACACGCATACACACACACACACACACACACAATCAAGGAGACCATCTCGCACTATACCCAAAACCATATCTCATCAACTCTCTCTCTCTCTCTCTCTCTCTCTCTCTCTCTCTCTCTCTCTCTCTCTCTCTCTCTCTCTCTCTCTCTCTCTCTCTCTCTCTCTCTCTCTCTCTCCCTCCTCCTCCTCCTCCTCCTCCTCCTCCTCCTCCTCCTCCTCCTCCTCCTCCTCCTCCTCCTTCTCCTCCTCCTCCTCCTCCTCTTTCTCCTCCTCTCCTCTATCTCTACCTCTCAGTTCATGGCGGGAATATGATGGATCGGGAGCCGGCGGAACTGTATCGCTTGAAGATGATGAGGATGAGGCGACAGACAACAGGGAGGAGAGCGACAAACAGCGAAGAACAGGCAGCGAGGCGACGAAGGAAGTAACAGAACCGATGGAACGAGCATTGCTAAGGAGGCAGACCCGGGAGATGGCGTAGGAAGAGAAGCAGAGGGAGGAAGCAAGATATAGAAACAGAAGGCAAGGAGAGAAACGAAGGAGAGGGAAGAGGATTGCTAAAGAGGCAAGCACGGGAGGAGTAAGAAGAATCAATCCAGGGGGGCATACGTCGGGGGCCGACGCGTCGAGAGAGAGAGAGAGAGAGAGAGAGAGAGAAGAGTAGGAAGGATTAAAAAAATGGAGGACGATAATCAAGAGAGAAAATGAATTGAAATGGGAGCAAACTAAAATGGCGGAAGGAGCGAAAAAAAAAGAAAAAAAAAATCAGTGAGGAAGAAACGCAATGAAGAAGGAAAGAGGGAGGGAGAGAGGGAGGCAAAACACGAGGAGAATAATCAAGCGAAGACAAAAGGAGACGATGTACGACCAAGGAACAGAAGAAAGGAGGAAAAATATACAGAAAAAACAACGCAGACTAATAGAAATGTAATGAGGAGAGAGGAGGAGGAGGAGGAGGAGGAGGAGGAGGAGGAGGAGGAGGAGGAGGAGGAGGAGGAGGACCAAACAGACATGGAAGAGGTAACGAAAAATAAGCAACAGAAAAGAAGAAGCGAGTTTACGAGAAAAGTTGGAGAGGGAGAAGAACAAAAAAGCAGGAGCATAAGGAAAGGTTCACGTAAAAGAAAAGAAATGAGGCCGCAAGCAGGAAAAAGCACCAGCAGGGGGAAGAAAGGCAGCAGGCAGATGAAAATGTGAACCTCTATGATCACAGAAAGCCGATATCGACCCCGAGACACAAGAAAATGAGCTAAAGGTGGCGAAACGGGCGACGCTATGACCAACACGAGAAGGAGGAGAGGAAGGAAGAGGTCGAGGAGGAAAAGGAAGAGGAAGAGGAGAAGAGAAGGAGAAAGTATTGGAGGTAACGACGGAGGAGGTGGATGAGGAGAACTGTCGAAGGTAGATTAGGAGACAGCGATATGGAGGAAGAGGAGAAATACGAGAAAATGAAGGAGGGGGTGAATATAAAATGGAAGGAAGATATACAAGAGAAGGAGCAGGAAGGAGAGTAGAAAGTAGTGTTGAAGGTAAAGTGGACGAGGGTAAGGAAGACAAATTGAAGGAGGCGGAGGAGGAAGAGTAGAAGAGGAAAGATGTTGAGGTTGAGAGGAGAAAAGAGAGAAAAAATGGAGAATGGCTGAGAAACGGGGAGGAAAAATAAAGGAGAGGCAGCAAAGAAAAAAATATAACACTCGCAAAAGAAGACAGAAAAAATATTATGAGGAAAAAGAAGAAAATGAAGAAGTAGCAGAAGAAGAAGAAGAAGAAGAAGAAGAAGAAGAAGAGAAGAAGAAGAACAACAACAACAACAAAAATAACAACAAAAACAACAAGAACAAAACAAAGAAGAAAAAAAGACGCAGAAGCAGACGCAGACGAAGACGCAGAAGACGAAAAAGATAATGATGATGCGCAAACATAAAAGGAAAAAAATATAGACGATAAAACAAAAAAATAAAAATTACCATAAGAACACAAAAAATAAAGAAAAAGAACAAGAAGAATCAGAAGACTCAGCACAGGGGCCGTAACCCGTGGGACAGAGCACACCTGCACCCCGCCGTTCACCCCGGGGGAGTCTTCGTCTACCTCACCCCGCGAAACTTTCCAGGTGTCCAACTTTTTTTTTCCCTCAATTTAGTTTTTAGTTTTTTTTTCTTTTCATTCTTCGGCCGTGCTCTCTTTTATTTTACCTCTTCTCCCCTTTTCAGAGCTTCTATATTTTTTTCTTCAAGTCTATACATATTTTTCACTACTTTTCTTTGTTTATTTTGTTCCTCCTTTTCCTCCTCCTCCTCCTCCTCCATAGTCTTATTTTTCCTCCTGTTCCTCCTCTTCCTCCTCTTTACTTTATACAATTTTTAAATCATATTTTTCTTTCCCCCCTCCGCATCCCTCTTCCCTTCCCTTCTCCCTCCTCCTCCCATCTTCCTCCCCCTCCCCTCTTCCTCCTCCTGCTCCTTCTCCCGTATTGTCTTCCCGTGCCTGACGCAGCAGACTGAAGGTTCACATTGCCAGGATACCATTGTGATTTGGCACACACAGGGGGCGGAAGGGACGCCTTTGTTCTTATAATAATAGTAAGAATAATGATAATAATAGTAATAATAATAATAATGCTAATGCTAATGATAATAATAATAATAATAATAATAATAATAATAATAATAATAATAATAATAATAATAATAATAATAATAATAATAATAATAATAATAACAGTAACAGTAATAACAATGGTGAAGATACTGCACCTATTACTGTTTGTCTTGGTTCGTGTCTCTTGTTCGTCCTCTGTTTGTCGTCTCCACGCATTGCTATGGTGATAATATTTCGTCTACTGACTATAGGAATTCGTACACGGGAGAAAGATGCCTATCAAGGAGCGGGAAAAGGAGTATACTGGTTTATATTTTCAGCTCAACTTTAAGACACTTTCAAGAGTTCATGTGTTTATCCTTCTCTCTCGTGTTTCCTCATCTCTGTCTCTTTCCAAACCTCATAAGTTTGTCCGTTTCCTTGGCTTCTCTTCGGCGTTCTCCCTTTCCTGACCTTTTATCTAGTATTATATTTTTTACGGTTGGCCTATAGCACCGGTAGGCTTTTATGATTGGTCGTGTTGGTCGGCCCCAGCCCGTTAGTGGTGCAGGGAAATGTTTTAGTGGCGCAATATTTTCTATGCTCATGATACCCCCGGAGCTCACCTTTATCCCTCTTAGAGAGTTTCGCTAGAGTCCAGGTTGATAAGAGGCATCAAGACAGCATATGGATAGTTTTATGCCACTTGGTGTTGACTGAAAATTTCAAACTTGTAGTGGTGGGCGAGGCTTGAACCTGGGTCCTCCAAGACACCGTGTCCGTAACCTGACCACTCAGCCCCTTGAGTTGACCTGAAATGTTTGCCAGTTTCTTTCGTTTCTCTCCAACGTTACCAATTCGAGTCCTTTTCTTTGGTATCCCCTCAGCTTCATCCCTCTCCAGACCTCATAAGTTTGCCCGTTTCTTCAGTTCCTCCTCAACGCGCCCCTCTCCAGACCTCATGACCGCCTTTCATCTCTCGCCTCTTCCTCTTAGCGTCTGTCGCCGCCCCTATTCTCTCCCTTCTTCTGCCTCATATATTTTCAGTTTCCTCCTCTACCTCACCTTGATTACTTCACTCCCTCCACCCCTTACCTCCGCTCCTCTCTATCTTTCCTCTTCCCTCCATCATTTTCCTTCAGAGCACAAACACTCTCTCTCTCTCTCTCTCTCTCTCTCTCTCTCTCTCTCTCTCTCTCTCTCTCTCTCTCTCTCTCTCTCTCTCAGAATCCAACTTGTTCCACCATCAACAACCGCCGTGAGAGAGAACATTTAAAGGTATTGATTGTGGTGACCAGTTACAAGGGGGAGAGGGAAGGTGGGTGGGTAGGCGGGCAGGGGATGGAGGAGAGGGATATGCAGGGAGGTGGGTGTGCCGGTGGAGATAAACGGTGAGAGGAAAGGTGGGTGTCTCGACGCGTCTGTGGGTGGTGACAGCGTGGAGACAGGTGGTGAGGAGAAGTGGAGGGATGATAGGGTGGTTGGCATGTGTGTTGGTGTTGTTGTTGTTGTTGTTGTTGTTGTGTGTGTGTGTGTGTGTGTGTGTGTGTGTGTGTGTGTGTGTGTGTGTGTGTGTGTGTCAGTTTTAGAGGAAAATGTGAATATATGGAAGAGGTGAAATTATGTAGTGTGATGTTAATTGGTTGCTCGTATACGGGTTCACACACACACACACACACACACACACACACACGTGACATAATTTTAGCTACAATACAATTAGGCAAATATAACTGGGTAAACACACACATACACGCCGCCACGCACACATATACACACAGACATATGAGAAGTGTATGGAGGCCGTTCCCAAATTAACACACACACACACACACACACACACACACACACACACACACACACACACACACACACATGCCGTTCCCTGATTAGTACACAGTCCCGTGGGTCAGACGTGCTAATAAAGGGCCCAGACACACCCTGCTGCCGGCAACGAGGATAGGCTCGGATGTGACATTTTATAACAGTAGTAGTAGTAGTAGTAGTAGTAGTAGCAGTAGTAGTAGTAGTAGTAGTAGTAGTAGTAGTAGTAGTAGCAGTAGTTGTAAGATAATATTAACAGCAGCAACAAAAGAACAACGCAAAAACAGAATCATTCACACTAGGGGGTAAAAAGAGAACATTATCAAAAGGGAAGAACGAGTCTCAGGGCCGCTAAGACACGCCTCGCCTCACGTACCTCATCACACGACAAAGGAGGAGGCACGGTGAGGAGCAGGAGGCGTCAAGGGTGAGATGCGGTGGAGGGAGGGACTGAGCGATGGCCGAGGAGGAGGTGGTGAGGAACCGTCGAGGGGCTGATGGAGGGGCGTGAGGGGTGAGAGGGGAGTCAATTAATGAAGACTTACGGCCAAAACACCCACGAAACGAAGACAAGTAGTGGCTCAGGGTTGGAGGTGGAGGAGCGGGGCCCAGGCGGTGCTCTTCGGAAACATACAACTTCGAGGCAGCTATTAGGCTACTTTTGTGAGGAAGGGAGGGAGGTAAGTGTGTGTGTGTGTGTGTGTGTGTGTGTGTGTGTGTGTGTGTGTGTGTGTGTGATGGGATGGGAGAGAAAGAGGGAGCAGGACAGGGGAGATGTATGTTTAAGAAGTGTTTGTTGCAGGATTGGCTGTATCTAATCTACTTTTTTGTATGACTGCTAAGTGTGTGTGCGTGTTGGTGTTTAAGTAAGGATGTGTTGAAGGTGGGGAGTAGGAGGGTTGGATGGCTAGACATGATAGTTGTGTGGGAAAAGAATGTTAGTCTCAAGACCCGTTACGTAAACACTAACACCCGCCACCATCGGCACTGGACGACGAGTTTCACCGAGGAGCAGCGCCGTTGCCAGTGTTTGTTCGCCGGCGTCCTGTCCACTCTGCCACTTTTGAGCGACGGAATTCGATTAAGCAGGAAGCGCCGACGGTAGTGCGTGGTAGTTTATACGAGGCTTCAGAGTCCCGCCTAAACCATCAGAACCGAAAGCAAGGTAACAGACTTTATCCCGACAGTGGATAACTATTTAAAATATAGATGTATTCTTTCTAAAACAAATATATATATCACCAAAAGTTTCAGTTACACTTGATTTACGAGACCGGAATCTAAGCTTTAAATTATGGTAAAAACTAGCGTGCATCGAGGCCGTGATACCGAGGGCAAGTATAAACATAAAATAGGGAGGGAGCGAATACGTATTTCTCCCACCGCTCCATAAATAAGATATCCAAGAAATATTTCCTATAGACTTCCCGCGGCTCACTTAGGCCTAAGTGCCTCCGTGACAAACTGCCGGATTCAAGAATATTCCTTCTAGATTTTTGTTCGTGGGCCAAGTCAGCTGTCCACGCCTCCTTCCTTCACCCTCTCGACGACCCTCACGCTGCCACTTTCCCCTTCTTTCTTCCTTAACTACACTCCTCTTTCTGTCCTTCTTATCAACCCCCTTTCCTTCCATCTTTCTCTTTCTCTGCTCTGCCCACCATTCTCTCTATATCCATCTTCCTTATTTCTTCCCCTCATAACGCTCAAGCTGCCACGTTCCCTTCTTCCTTAACTACACTCCTCTTTCTCTCCTTCATCCCCTTTCTCTTTCTCTGCTCTACACCATTCCTCTCTCTTCCATCTTCCTTATTTCTTCCCCTCGCAGCGCCCTCAAGCTGCCACGTTCCCTTCTTCCTTTCCACTACACTCCACTTTTGTCCAACTCCTTCCCATTCCTTCTTGCTTCTCTGACCATACTCTTCTTTGTACCATCCTTCTCTGCTACCTTCTTCCTTCTACCCCTCGATACGCTTCTCATGCTGCCACGTTTATATTCTCCCTCCCCACACAACACATTATTAGCCTTCCAACGTCCGATGTCTGCCAATTCATTCATGCTTCACTACACTGGTTACTGCTCCCTCCTTCCTTACTTCCTTCCTTCCTTTCGTCTCCCACGGCACCCATTTCAATATTCCGTGTTCCATCTCTCCAGCATGTTCCCATGTAGCACCGTCCTTTGCGATGACTACCCCTTCCTTTCCCTCTCTCTCACTTTTATTCTCTATCTCCTTAATGTCCTTCCTCTTTGCATATTCCACATTGACATTTCCCTTTATTCTCATCCCTCCTCCGCCTCTTCTTTCCTTTGCATCTCTCCAGGCTTTCTGTTCACTCGCGTTGCCTTCGAATACAAATACAAAAGTGAGAATTTAGAGAGAGAGAGAGAGAGAGAGAGAGAGAGAGAGAGAAGAGAGAGAGAGAGAGAGAGAGAGAGATAGAGAGAAGAGAGAGAGAGAGGAGAGAGAGAATGTAAAGAAAGATTAGAAACAAAAACACCAGTAGTACAAAACAGCCCAGAGTGGAGGAGGATTATACAGAACAGCGATTCCATTTAACTTTGGGCAATAACGTACAGAAAAAGCTTACCAAACACAGTAAAATTGGTAGAGAGACAAAAGAATACTAATATCCTCGGTATCCTCTTACATCGAATATTTTTAAAGCCAAGAAGGAGCTCAGTCGTGTTTTAATAAGTGTTTATCTTTAGGTTATGGTACAGAAGAAGGGTCAAACTACCACTAGGGTCATTAAACCACCCATGTAATTGCACCGGAACTCCTATACGAAAGCCTTGTCAAATATGTATGCTTGGGCGCCGATATGTTTAAAGATATGACCCCGTAAGTGATAGAGCCTGTAACTCCTGAAACACCAACGCACCAGAAGATTTAGGATAAAGCGAATGAAGCAGAAGATGGATCCCTAAAAAATATGAGGTCTTGAAAAATCTAAGGAGAGGAATTATCGAGGTTAAGAGTGAATCATTTTTAGTGTTGTCAGCGTCTCGGCTTTCTCCCCCACGGCGCCGGTCATCCCTCGAAAGATTAATTAACGATCACGAAGGAATAAATCACGTCAAAAAACAACGACAATTAATCTAGGTGTGTGTGTGTGTGTGTGTGTGTGTGTGTGTGTGTGTGTGTGTGTGTGTGTGTGTGTGTGTGTGTGTGTGTGTGTGTTCTATTTCTCCTCGTTATGGTGTTTGAAGTCGCATTTCTCTTTCCTTTGTGTGCCTGAGCTGTCTTCCTGCACCCTACTTTGTAATTTATTAACGTCCGTGTGTGAGTGTTTGAACAGCATCCTCTCCTTAGCAGCGCGGCGCATTTCCGTCATTCTCACCGTTAATATTTTAGTCGACCGCCAGTTTCCTAATTTAACTGAATGATAAATAATGCAGACTCGATTAAAAAGAAAATTCACTGCACCACCGTATACCTTTATATTTTACGCTAATCGTCTTTATTTCATTTACATACACTTGGAATAGAGGCCCTTCCACGAAAACGTTGCACTACACAGCTAACCAATATTACGAAATAATGAACAAATGCATGAAAAAAACATCAACTGAATATAATACAAACAAAAACAAACGTGACCAAATTTAGCTTTAATGTTCACTATTCAAATAAAGGTTTATTTTAGAGCGCTCATTGTCCTCATTTTAGGCATGGGGGAGCATTTATTTTGGCATGGCTCTGGCGGGGCACACGTGGGCTCTATTACCCTAATTACTGCCACCGACGAGAACTGGATGCGGGAGGCGGACGGTAACGAGGAGGACAGGTGGGGGAAGGTGTGCGAGGGGAACGGTCGAATTATATTATGAAAGGTGAATAAGGGAAACAGACACACGTAGAGGACTAGGAAAGGTGTGAATAGATGTGAGTAAAACGGATTAGTGAGGAGAGTGAGCAGTTAGAGACATGGAAGCAGGGATGGGAAGGGACGCAGGTGGGTGAATGTGTGTGAGAGGAACGAGGAACGAGGCACAAAAAGAGGACTAGGACAGGTGTGAATATATGTGTGAGAAAGGAGAGTAGATGACATGGAAGCAGGGATGGGAAGAGAGGCAGGTCGGTGAATGTGTGTGAGAGGAACGTGTGAGTTAGGAAAAGTGAAAGAAGGGAACGAGGCACAAAAAGAGGACTAGGACAGGTGTGAATATATGTGTGAATAGAACGGGTTAGTGAGGAAGGAGAGTAGATGACATGGAAGCAGGGATGAGAAGGGAGGCAGGTGAATTACTGTATGGGGGTGACACGCATGAATTGGCAAAGGGAGAGGTAGTTAGATGCAGAAGGTTTGAGGAATGCATGTAAGAGGATGAGGTGGATGATCGAGGGAGATTAAGGAAGATGAGTGAGACTGGACGGGTAATAGATATGTTTAGAATGGATAGATTAGAGAGAGAGCACAGTAGGATGGTATTTAGAGCCGCTAACAGCCTGCAGGTGGATCGACTTAGCAGTGAGGGCGAGGGCGATTGAAAGGAAGCAGGGGAGGCACAGACAAAGCGGGAAGCATCGGGGCAGGCACGGGAATGAAGGCCTGGCGAGGTAATAGGAAAGTGAGGCTGAATATCGCGCATTGCAGAACACATGCAGACGTTTAGGTAATATTAAACAGGGGAGGCTTTGCTAATGTTGGGGTGAACCATGCAAGGAGGTTTATAGCTGACGTTTCTTTCTTTTCCTTTCAACGTAATGGTATAGGACGGCTTTCCAAAGTTGAAATTATACCTCTATACACAATATAAAACTTCCTCTTGTTGGGTTTGGAGCAAGCAGGGATTCATTCATCTTGTGTCTATTCCTTCCCTCGCTTCTCATTACAAACGACGCGACCCCAAATCTTAAACTTGAACCGGTACCAAACAAGGAATAATTCAAGAATAAAAGTCGTTAAAAATATGTTAATGATGAGTTCAAATCTGGAAAGAAAACATTTAACTTGCTCTATTTCAATTCCTACACATGCTACACCCCAAGAAGACCTGTTCTAGTCACATTATGCACCGCAGGACCGATCCTCCAAGCTGCTGTCAGGACTTGCATATATGATGTTACACCGCGAATCACTTACGGAAATACATCATCTACGAGCAGAGGATCAAGAGTGTGGTAAAATAACAATGTGTACCAAGCAAATTCCTGGGAAAATTTTAAGATATGACGATTTCGACGATTTCACGTCGCAAATTTAGAACTCAATAAAATGTTCGAAGAAAACTCACTTGAACTTCAGATATGTTGTATTCAAAGACAATCAATCTGGTGTGTGTGTGTGTGTGTGTGTGTGTGTGTGTGTGTGTGTGTGTGCGCGCACTGATTCCAGGTCTAAATGGACACCAAAACCACACATCACGCTTGAATTCATCAATTATTTAGCTACAACACATGATGTGCAAAAATAACTCGGGGCCTCGATTCTATTTTTCGTCGTGGCATTCACCTACTACCTTTTATCACTGCTACACTAGGCAGGAAAATGAAGAATTCTTTTTTTTTTTAAGTGATTAATAAATGAAGAAGCATGACATATCTTCAGAGAGACATGCAGGAGTGCCGACAGATGCAGGTGAAAATAATGATCAAAAGAAGCGTATATAATATATATATATAAAAAAAGTCACTGATAAACTACACAAATATACAGATGAATAGAAAAAGAATCTAGGAACAAGACACAACAATAATAAAAGAAGGAGAAGGAAGACGAGAGGGAGAAGGAGGAAGAAGAAAAGGTAGCAGCAACAGTGGTGGTGGTGGAGGGGGTGGAGAGCTGAGTCAGAGCCGCTTCCTCAGCAGAGCCACTCGGCCGCTCTAAGTAAGGAGGAGGAAGAGGAGGAAGAGAAGGAGAAGGAAGAGGAGGATGTGTGTGTGTGTGTGTGTGTGTGTGTGTGTGTGTGTGTGTGTGTGTGTGTGTGAGAGAGAGAGAGAGGAGAGGAGGTGTCCCCCTACCGACCTGCTGACGAAGGAGAACAGAAGTAGGCGGGACAGGAGGTGACGATCGCTATAGAGGAGGAGGAGGAGGAGGAGGAAAGAGTGGAAAAGGTATAGCAGTAGTCGTAGAGGCAGTGGTGGAGGTGGATTGGATAACGACGAAGGCAAAACAGAAAATGAAAAAAAAAATTGTCACGTCAGAGTTCTTCAAAATTCATGAGATAGACAAGAGATGGAGAGAGGCAATAAGGGACGCGCCACTGGTATCGACGAGGACGAAGAAACAGCAATGCGAATATGTATGTCTGTATGCAGGAGGGAGACCATGGTCAGTCTCATCACCCCCACAGCCACCAGCGGAATGTGTGTTTGTGTGTGTGTGTGTGTGTGTGTGTGTGTGTGTGTGTGTGTGTGTGTGTGAGAGAGAGAGAGACACTAAACAATGAGGGGAAGGACAGAGGGAAACCGCCGGAGACAGTGAAAAGTGAGGGAGAATTTCCTTTTTTTCCCTCCATTGAAGAGAGAAAGAAAGAGGGGTGGCCTGGAAGGGAGGAGGAGGAGGAGGAGGAGGAGGAGGAGGAGGAGGAGGAGGAGGAAGAAGAAGACAGGCCAAGTGAATTAGGGCGGGAACACACTCGTCCATCACGCATCCATTAGTACCAACATAACTTCCAAGCTCGGCGGAAGAGAAGGAAAATGATCTCTTCTCAACCCTATTAGTGAATGATGAGCGCTCTCTCTCTCTCTCTCTCTCTCTCTCTCTCTCTCTCTCTCTCGATCTGTCTATCCATTTTTCAACTTTATAATTTAGAAGAAAAAAAACAATCATCAAAGAAAAAGCTGCAATCTCCGGTAATCATAAATGCTGTGTTGATTAAAATGATCCATAAAGATACGGATAAAAAGAGAGTAAAAATAATTCTGATATGATAGTGGCAGATTTCTGGGAATGAGCGAGCAGGACATCACCGCGTTGATCAAAACACGCACATTTGCTAATCTCTTCGGGTTATTTACGAACGAAGGATATTCTGGGAGGAGTATAAAACTGACAGTGTAATAATTTCATGCTTT
>NC_066517.1:0-15000 GCF_024679095.1 Eriocheir sinensis
CAGATTAGCATTGGTCATTTCCCGACATGTTGTATCGTTAGGCGGGCTCTGGACTTGTATATATTTTTTTTTTACATGCAACCATAATAGGAGTTTAACTAGTAATACACATTGTGCGACTGTAATACGGGTAGGTACACTGGATTTAAGCGGTCGTGAGCCGCGAGGTCGCGACTCTTTCCGTGACCGAGCGATGTAATGTGTATATTATAACATATTGTGAATGTAAATGTATGTCGTATCGCCATGGCCCTGTGGCGCCAGGACGTTACACACAGACGCTACGTTGTGCTTAGAGGGTCAGGAACGGTGCTGATTCAGCAAGCATGCTATCCGCTGGAAAACTCCTGTACCAAAGAGAAGCCGGCAGGTCAGGGTGGGCGGCGGACGAGAGCACAGGACTTCTCCGGAATGTGCGTACGATTTACGACTCGTCCACAAAATACTGTAACTATTCTGTGAATATATTTAGCCAATACAACCATTTAATCAAACCAGAGAGAGAGAGAGTAAATTATGAACCTCAAAGTGAACTCTTCCTCGCTCGGCCAACACATAACCCACATCACTTAACTAGGGCATATTGTGTTGTCTCACGACTTCTATCAACTGGGGAAAGCAGGCAACGGTATACCGGACCTGACGTGAGATAACACTTCGCGCCTTAATCTAAAACACACAAAAAAACAGCTAACAAAAAGGCTAACAAGCAGGGCCGATTTAGGTAGGGCCCATAGGGGTCAGCAGCCCAGCTAGGGCCCCGCGCATTTAGGGGCCCCGCGCCAACTCCATTACAATAATATAAGCACTTTTTCGTTTAATTCAAGGATACCACTGCCATCCTTTTGTGTCATATCAATATAATCCCTGACTTAAGTCACGTAAAACATTTGAGTTTATTACTGGCAAGTACGACTCTTTTTCTCGCGGCACATTTACAGAAACATGCCAACCAGGGAAGTGGTAATGTAAACTACCTCTCCTCAACACTATGTAACGAGCTGATCGATGTGTTGGGGGAAAATGTTGTGTCTACCATAGCAGCAGGTAGTTAAAAATGCCAAATATTGCCCCATATCTGCGGCTTCCTCCAGACGTGTCTCACATGGACCAGCAACGCCTCTAACCATTCGGTACATGTTGCCAGAGGGGCCAGCAGAGCGTTTTTGACGTGTGTGTTCTTTACTGAATTATACAAGAAATGAAATTGCAGAAGTAATAGTGATTTTTTTGCAGAAACCCAATATTCCCATCTGTGAGTGTCGCGGCATGATAACGCGAGCAACATGTCTGCAAAATATAATGGCACCCAGGCGCACATAAAACGTCATTGTGCATTTATTTCAAGGAGCGTAAGCAACAGAAGCGCCGAAGTTTCCTCAAATTATATTTTCTAGCATTAGTTGACCTCATCTTGACTATGTGTTCAGTTCTGGTCACCTACTATTGAATGGATGTCAAAATGCTAGAATCGGTACAGGAGGATGACTAAGATGATTCAGGGGTTGAGAAACTTGCACATACGAGGAAAGACTCAAACAGTTGCTTGCATTCACTAGAAAGGCGAAGGGTGCGTGGAGACATGATCGAGGTTTATAAATGGATGAAGGGCTTTAATAAAGGAAATATTCATAAGGTTTTGTTGGTAAGAGAACCGGGTAGCAGGATTACACGAAGTAATGGGTTTAAACTGGATAAATCTACAGATTTAACAGGGACATAGGCAAAATTGGTTTACAAACAGGGTGGTGGATGAGTGGAATAGGCTTAGCAGTTATGTGTGGTGAGTGACAAGGTGATAAATTCATGGACAGTGATACTAGGTGGGGGTTAGATACACAGGAGCTTAGGGTCAAAGGAACTGCCCTGTATAGGCTTCACCAGCCTCTTGCAGATTCCAACGTTCTTATGTTCTTATGTCCATTGCTAGATTTTCTAGTACAACTATGTTTGCTCGTAGCCATTGGCTATGGCTTCTACAACATCTGCACGGGCCGACCATCGTGTCTGGCAAGCACTTGATAACTGGTGAGTTTTGCAGCGCATCTCCATGTTTGCGCCAACGATGTGTTGACTTGACCAGATAAAACATATGCAGACGTTGAATCCTAGCACCAAACATAGTCACTGCAGGAATATTCAGCAGCACACATCGCAACAAGATTCAGCGAATCAGACTGCCAAGGACCAAACTCTGCACATTAACAAGAACATAAGAACATAGGAAACTGCAAGAGGCCGGGTGGCTCACAGGGCAGCTCCAGAATCCACCTACTTTTTTTTTTTACAGTGTATGAGACAGCCCATGGGACAAAAAAAAGTAAACATTAATAAAAAAAGCCTGCTACTGCTGCTCCTAAAAGAATCCAAAGAGGTGGCTGAAAGATAAGCTGCTCTGGGAGGAGAGGTGTCCTGATACGATCCTCTTGAAAGAGTTCAAGTCGTAGGCAGGAGGAAATACAGATGAAGGAAGACTGTTCCAGAATTTATCAGCGTAAGGGATGAAAGAAGGAAGATGCTGGTTAATCCTTGCATAAGGGGTTTGGACAGTATAGGATGATGAGCATGAGAAAGTCGAGTGCAGCGGGGGCCGCGGGAGGGGGGAGGCATGCAGTTAGCAAGTTCAGAAGAGCAGTCATGGAAATATCGATAGAAGATAGAATTAGAGGCAACATTGCGGCGGAATTTAATAGGTAGAAGACTATCTGTATGAGGATGATAGCTGTTGAGACGAAGAGCCTTTGCCTCCATATTGTCAAGTAGAGACAAGGAGCGCCCCGACACATGAGATGCTTACTCAATATGAGGGCGTACAAGGCCCCTGTATGGACAGCAACTGCCAGCAGGGAGAAGAACTGCGGAGACGGTAGAACGCCCAGCCTCGAGGAAGCTGATTAGTAAGAGATGAGATATGAAGTTTCCAGTTGAGATTTTGAGTTAAGGATAAACCGAGGATGTTTAGTGTTGAGGAAGGTGATATTGGGTGTTGTCAAAGAATAGGGATAGTTGTTTGGAAGATTGTGTCGAGTGGATAGGTGGAGAAACTCCGTGTTTTGAGGCGTTGAAGGACACCAGGTTCTTCTTGCCCCAATCGGAAATAATAGTAAGGTCTGAGGCTAAGCGTTCTGCAGTCTCCAGCCTTGAGTCGTTAAGTTCCTGAAGGGTGGGTCTCTATTAAAAAGAAGTTGAATAATGCAGAGTGGAATCATCGGCGTAGGAATGGATAGGATGTCTGTTTTGGAAAGAAGATCATCAATGAACAACAGAAAAGAGTGGGAGATAGGACAGAACCTGTGGGACACCACTGTTAATAGATTTAGGGAAAAGTGACCGTCTACCACGGCAGAAATAGAACGGTCAGAAAGGAAACTGGCGATAAAGGTACAGAGAGAAGGATAGAAACCGTAGAGGGTAGTTTAGAAAGCAAGATTTGTTAGACCCTATCAAAAGCTTTTGATATGTCCAGCGCAATAGCAAAAGTTTCATATATATATATATATATATATATATATATATATATATATATATATATATATATATATATATATATATATATATATATATATATATATATATATATATATATATATATATATATATATATATATATATATATATATATATATATATATATATATATATATATATATATATATATATATATATATATATATATATATATATATATATATATATATATATATATATATATATATATATATATATATATATATATATATATATATATATATATATATATATATATATATATATATATATATATATATATTTTTTTTTTTTACAGCAAAGGAGACAGCTCAAGGGCACAAAAAAGTAAACATTAATAAAAAAAGCCTGCTACTGCTGCTCCTAAAGGAATCCAAAGAGGTGGCCGAAAGAGAGGTCAATTTCGGGAGGAGAGGTACCAGATACCCTCCTTCTGAAAGAGTTCAAGTCGTAGGCAGGAGGAAATACAGATGAAGGAAGATTGTTCCAGAGTTTACCAGCGTGAGGGATGAAAGAGTGAAGATGCTGGTTAACTCTTGCATAAGGGGTTTGGACAGTATAGGGATGAGCATGAGTAGAAAGTCGAGTGCAGCGGGGCTGCGGGAGGGGGGGAGGCATGCAGTTAGCAAGTTCAGAAGAGCAGTCAGCGTGGAAATATCGATAGAAGATAGAAAGAGAGGCAACATTGCGGCGGAATTTAAGAGGTAGAAGACTATCAGTATGAGGAGGAGAGCTGATGAGACGAAGAGCCTTTGCCTCCACTCTGTCCAGAAGAGCTGTGTGAGTGGAGCCCCCCCACACATGAGATGCATACTCCATACGAGGGCGGACAAGGCCCCTGTATATGGACAGCAACTGTGCAGGGGAGAAGAACTGGCGGAGACGGTACAGAACGCCCAGCCTCGAGGAAGCTGATTTAGTAAGAGATGAGATATGAAGTTTCCAGTTGAGATTTTGAGTTAAGGATAGACCGAGGATGTTTAGTGTTGAGGAAGGTGATAGCTGGGTGTTGTCAAAGAATAAGGGATAGGTGGAGAAACTGTGTTTTTGAGGCGTTGAAGGACACCAGGTTCTTCTTGCCCCAATCGGAAATAATAGTAAGGTCTGAGGCTAAGCGTTCTGCAGCCTCCAGCCTTGAGTCGTTAAGTTCCTGAAGGGTGGGCCCTCTATTAAAAGAAGTTGAATAATGCAGAGTGGAATCATCGGCGTAGGAATGGATAGGACAGTTCGTTTTGGAAAGAAGATCATCAATGAACAACAGAAAAAGAGTGGGAGATAGGACAGAACCCTGTGGGACACCACTGTTAATAGATTTAGGGGAAGAACAGTGACCGTCTACCACGGCAGAAATAGAACGGTCAGAAAGGAAACTGGAGATAAAGGTACAGAGAGAAGGATAGAAACCGTAGGAGGGTAGTTTAGAAAGCAAAGATTTGTGCCAGACCCTATCAAAAGCTTTTGATATGTCCAGCGCAATAGCAAAAGTTTCACCGAAACGGCTAAGAGAGGATGACCAAGAGTCAGTTAAGATATAGGAGATCACCAGTAGAACGCCCTTGCGGAACCCATACTGGCGATCAGATAGAAGGTCAGAAGTGGAAAGGTGCTTTGAATCTACGGTTAAGGATTGATTCAAAAGCTTTAGATAGACAAGAAAGTAAAGCAATAGGACGGTAGTTTGAGGGATTGGAGCGGTCACCCTTCTTAGGTACAGGCTGTGTGAAGGCATACTTCCAGCAAGAAGGAAAGGTAGATGTTGACAGGCAGAGGCGAAAGAGTTTGACCAGGCAGGGTGACAGCACGGAGGCACAGTTTTTAAGGACAATAGAAGACACTCCATCAGGTCCATAAGGCTTCTGAAGGTTGAGGCCAGAGAGGGCATAGAAAACATCATTTTGAAGAATCTTATAACAGGCATAAAGGAGTCAGAGGGGGATGAGTAGGAGGAATATGCCCAGAATCGTCCAGAGGAGTTTTTAGAAAAGTTTGAGAGAAGAGTTCAGCCTTAGAGATAGATGAGACGGCAGTGTTGCTGTCAGGACTGAGGAGTGGAGGAAAGATGAAGAAGTGAAGTTGGAGGAGATGTTTTTGGCTAGATGCCAGAAGTCACGGGAAGAGTTAGAGAAAGCAAGGTTTTGACATTTTCTATTAATGAAAGAATTTTGGTTAGTCGGAGAATAGATTTGGCACGATTTCGGGCAGAAATGTAAAGTTCATAATTAGCATTAGTTTGAAGGCTCTGGTATCTTTTGTGAGCTACCTCTCTATCATTGACAGCACGAGAACAAGCGTGATTAAACCAAGGCTTTTTAGCGTGAGGAGTAGAGAGAGAACGAGGAATGTATGCTCATTCCAGAGATAATCACCTCTGTGATGCGCTGAGCACACACAGAGGGTCTCTATCCTGGAAGCAATAATCATTCCACGGGAATGGAAAAGTACATCTCAGGTCGTCCCACCGAGCTGAAGCAAAATGCCAGAAGCATCGCCTCTTCGGTGGGTCCAGAGGATGTACAGGAGCGATAGGACAGGATGCAGAAATAAGATTGTGATCGGAGGAGCCCAACGGAGAGAACAGTTTGACAGAATAAGCAGAAGGGTTTGAGGTAAGGAAGAGGTCTAGAATGTTGGGCCGATCTCCAAGACGGTCAGGAATACGTGTAGGGTGCTGGACCAACTGCTCTAGGTCGTTGAGGATAGCAAAGTTGTAGGCTTGTTCACCAGGATGGTCAGTGAAAGAGGATGAAAGCCAAAGCTGGTAGGAAATATTGAAATCTCCTAGGATGGAGATTTCAAGAAGGGAGAGGGTCAAGATGTGCTCCACTTAGAATTCAAATAGTCAAAGAATTTTACATAGTTGGTAGAGTTAGTGAGAGATAAACAGCACAGATGTATTTAGTAATAGAATGACAGTGAAGTCTTAACCAGATGGTGGAAAATTCAGAAGAGTCAAGGTCGTGGGCACGAGAGCAGTGATGTCGTTGCGCACGTAGGCGCAACATCCAGCTTTGGATTGAAATTTAGGATAGAGATAGTAGGAGGAACAGAGTAGAGATTGCTGTCAGTAGCCCCAGAAACCTGTGTTTCGGTAAGGAAGAGAAGGTGAGGTTTAGAGGAGGAGAGATGATGTTCCACAGAGTGAAAATTAGAGCGAAGACCGCGAATGTTGCAGAAATTGAGAAGAAAGAGGTTCGAGGAGTTATCAAGACACCTCTCGGGTCGGCAGCCAGAAGGGAGTCCTCCCTGGGAATTTGTGGTCCCTCTCCCAGGCGGGGACCTGAGGCATTGATTAATTGATCCATTTTTAATTTTTAATTTTGTAAAAATTGGTATATGTTATGTGAATGTAGTGTGGTGTGGATAAAGAGAGGATCTGTCTTTAGAGAGCATGCTGAACTACTCTCCGGTGTTGTGAGACAATAGGGAAACGGTTAGTGAGGACATGGGATGGGTCTTTGGAGGCTTCAGCTCCTTCTCACCTCCCATATATACCTCACCGGGAGTGGCTTGCGCCCGTTCGGTAGGTGTCTTCCTACCTACGCCAGCCATATATATATATATATATATATATATATATATATATATATATATATCTATATATATATATATATATATATATATATATATATATATATATGAAATAGAGAGAGACGTACATGAGACTAAAAATACATATTACGTAAATAATTGAAAAGAGTACTTATAATTCAATAAAGTATATACACAAAACACACCAAAAAATATTCAGTAGATACAAGATATACATGAAGTAGAAAGCACAAAAATACCATACAAATACAAACGCAAACATAACATTAAAAAATAACGCACAAAAGCTAAAAACAAAACACACCAACAGGTGGATAATTGGCTAAAACACAGGTGAAGCAACAGGTAAACAGGTTAACCATTAGGAGATGAGATGAAGAAGGAAAAAGGATAAGTGTAGAAAAATGAAAAACAGGCAGGGAAGCAAGGAAATATGCGTTAAAATAGAAGATAAAGAAGGTAAGAAGAAAGGAAAAAAGGGAAGAAAGGAAGGGAAGGAAGGCTGATCGACGAGGAACGGGAAACAAAAAAGAAAACAAAACTTACTAACGAGGAGCACC
This sequence comes from Eriocheir sinensis, assembly GCF_024679095.1. Classification (NCBI taxonomy): domain Eukaryota; kingdom Metazoa; phylum Arthropoda; class Malacostraca; order Decapoda; family Varunidae; genus Eriocheir; species Eriocheir sinensis. Next base: position 7,617 of record NC_066517.1, read on the forward strand.
AGACAGGAAATATAAAGAAGGGGATAACGAAGAAACAATGAGGGAGAGAGGAGAGAAGAAAGCGTACGAAAGAAAAGAAATAGGGAGAGGTAAGGGGAAGGGGAGATAATGAAGAAGAAAGAATAGGTGAGCACATGAAAGAAGTAGGGAAAGATGAAGAGAGAGTAAGGAGATATTGAAGGAAGAATAAGGGAGAGAGGAGGAAAGAAGGAATGAAGAAGCAGTAGAAAGAAATATAGAAAATGAAGAAAACAAGGCAAGGGAGAACCATGGAGGGATGAAAGAGAAGAATCAGGGACGGATAAGGAGGAAAAATACAGAAAGGAAGCAGGAGTAGGAGGGAAGGATCAAGGAGGAGAGGAAAGAAAGGTGTGCCTTACGCCCTTCAGTCACCCTGGCACCTGTCCCCTCCACAGGTGTGTTGCGTACCTTTGTGTTGAGCCAGTCAGCAGGGAGTGGGAAGGATGGTGATAACCGACATACAATCACGGGGACTAGTGATGAAGGTGATGGTGAATGACGAAGGTGAAGCTCAAGATAATTTTTTTTCTTCTGGTTAGTAATTATTTAATACATAATGGAACGTCTGTACATAATAATAGCATACCCTTTACCAGCGCTTTGACCCGCCCTGTATCCTTTATATTTCCTACCCTTTATTTTGTTCCTCTTCCTTTACCATTTTCTGTTATTTCCTTTAAGTCTTCACTCCTGCTTTAAATACCGACGAAATAAATTGAAAACCTGTAAATAACCGCGATAAAGATTATAGAAATAAGGTAATAGCGCAAATAAAACATGGAAATAGATAAAAAAAAAGATGTGATAGTTAAAGGAAAATAATCATGTTTTTGTACAGTTAACAAAGCAGCTAAAAAAAAGGCGATAAGCACTGGCTGGAGTAGGTAGGAAGACACCTACCGAACGGGCGCAAGCCACTCCCGGTGAGGTATATATGGGAGGTGAGAAGGGAGCTGAAGCCCTCCAAAGACCCTTCCCACGTCCTCACTAACCGTTTCCCTATTGTCTCACCAACACCGGAGAGTAGTTCAGCATGCTCTAAAGACAGATCCTCTCTTTATCCACACCACACTACATTCACACAACATATACACCTTTTCCCAAAATTAAAATTTCAAAATGGCGCACATACACTAAGCCTCGGAGCATGGCCTTCTAAAAGGAGAAGGCCTGTGCATAGGAGTCGTGACGTCAGCCTACGTCACGAGGGTTGGGCGATGGATATGACCTGCTTATATGGCAACTCGAGAGCTATCTGGAGAATCTGGCAGCGAGCCGGGTCGCGACCCGCGAATGACCAGTCTGGGGTTGCCTTGACCGTGAAAGAGACCTTGATTTACTGCGGCATATTCTACAGCATATTGCCGAGACTTTAGGATAAATACGTGATTATAGTGACAACACAATGCCGGGGAGGTGTTCCGTGCCTCTCTGCAGAAGAAATTATGATAGTGATTCTCGTGTTAGTGTCTTCTGAGACTTCTTCCCGAAAAATCCAGAGCTGCTGGCCCCATGGGTCCGGGCGGGCCATTCACCGCCAGGAAACTTGTCCCCACAAACCATACCAAAGTAAGTATATCAAATTATTCGTATATGTTATATGTATCTTTCTCTGTCCGGCTACACTGTGGATTGAACCAGGCTACTTTGTTGAATCTCACAAGACATTGGAGAAGTATTGGAATCTAATTGTTATTATCAATGTGGCGGGAAGCTGATGAAAACAATGGCTCTCCAGTATGTTCTTATACTGGGAAGGAGGATGGCTATTTTTTTAATTGCATTACTGTTATGAATATTGTTACTAAGGTCCTGATAAAATTCAAGCATCAGCTTTCTAACAAAAAAAAAAAAATACAATATATATATATATATATATATATATATATATATATATATATATATATATATATATTTATATATATTTTTTTTTTTTTTTTTTTTTTTTTTTACAGCTAAGGAGACAGCTCAAGGGCGCAAAGAAAAAAGAAAAGGCCTGCTACTCACTGCTCCCTGAACAGAGGTTAAAGGAGTGTCCAAAATCAGAGGTTAATTCGGGAGGAGAGGTCCTGATACCTCTCTCTTGAAAGAGTTCAAGTCGTAGGCAGGAGGAAATAAAGCTGCAGGAAGTTTGTTCCAGTGTTTACCAGCGTGTGGGATGAAATATTGAATATGCTGGTTAACTTTTTTTTTTTTTTTTTTTACGTTGTTGCCTATTGCGCCGGTAGGCATCTTCCCGGTGGGGCCTGATGGTCGGCCCAAGGCTTCTTCCAGGTGGGGCCTGATGGTCGGACCAGCCCGTTCTGGCGCAGGCGAGTGTTTATAGTGGCGCCATCTTGCACACAGGTTTCTGAGGCTACTGACAGCAATCTCTACTCTGTTCCCTCCTACTCTCTCTATCCTAAATTTCACTCCGAAGCTGGATGTTGCGCCTACGTGCGCAATGAGATCACTTGCTCTCGTGCCCACGACCTTGACTCTTCTGAATTTTCCACCATCTGGCTAAGACTTCATTGTCACTCTATTACTAAATACATCTGTGCTGTTTATCTCTCACCTAACTCTACCAACTATGTAAAATTCTTTGACTATTTGAATTCTAAAGTGAGCACATTTTGACCCACTCCCTTCGCTGAAATCTCCATCCTAGAAGATTTCAATGTTCACCACCAGCTTTGGCTTTCATCCTCTTTCACTGACCATCCTGGTGAACAAGTTTCACAACTTTGCTATCCTCAACGACCTACAGCAGTTGGTCCAGCACCCTACACGTATTCCCGACCGTCTTGGAGATCGACCCAACATCCTAGACCTCTTCCTTACCTCAAACCCTTCTGCTTATTCTGTCAAACTGTTCTTCCGTTGGGCCCTCCGATCACAATCTTATATCTGCATCCTGTCCTATCGCTCCTGTACACCCTCTGACCCACCGAAGAGGCGATGCTTTGGCATTTTGCTTCAGCTCGGTGGGACGACCTGAGGATGTACTTTTCCGATTTCCCGTGGAATGATTATTGCTTCCAGGATAGAGACCCTCTGTGTGCTCAGCGCATCACCGAAGTAATTGTCTCTGGAATGGAGGCATACATTCCTCGTTCTTTCTCTACTCCTCACGCTAAAAAGCCTTGGTTTAGTCACGCTTGTTCTCATGCTGTCAATGATAGAGAGGTAGCTCACAAAAGGTACCAGAGCCTTCAAACTAATCCTAATTATGAACTTTACATTTCTGCCCGAAATCGTGCCAAATCTATTCTTCGACTAACCAAAAATTCTTTCATTAATAGAAAATGTCAAAATGTCAAACCTTGCTTTCTAACTCTTCCTGTGACCTCTGGCATCTAGCCAAACAACATGTCCTGGCTCTTCACTTCTTCATCTTTCCCTCCACTACTCAGTCCTGACGGCAACACTGCCGTCTCATCTATCTCTAAGGCTGAACTCTTCTCTCAAACTTTTTCTAAAAACTCCACTCTGGACGATTCTGGGCATATTCCTCCTACTCATACCCCCTCTGACTCCTTTATGCCTGTTATAAAGATTCTTCAAAATGATGTTTTCTACGCCCTCTCTGGCCTCAATCCTCAGAAGGCTTATGGACCTGATGGAGTGCCTCCTATTGTCCTTAAAAACTGTGCCTCCGTGCTGTCACCCTGCCTGGTCAGACTCTTTCGCCTCTGCCTGTCAACATCTACCTTTCCTTCTTGCTGGAAGTATGCCTTCATACAGCCTGTGCCTAAGAAGGGTGACTGCCCAATCCCTCAAACTACCGTCCCATAGCTTTACTTTCTTGTTCATCTAAAGGTTTTGAATCAATCCTTTACCGGAAGATTCAAAAGCACCTTTCCACTTCTGACCTTCTATCTGATCGCCAGTATGGGTTCCGCAAGGGGCGTTCTACTGGTGATCTCCTAGCCTTCTTAACTGACTCTTGGTCATCCTCTATTAGCCATTTCAGAAACTTTTGCTATTGCGCTGGACATATCAAAAGCTTTTTGATAGGGTCTGGCACAAATCTTTGCTTTCTAAACTACCTTCCTACAGATTGTATCCCTCTCTCTGTACATTTATTTATCTCCAGTTTCCTTTCAGGACGTTCTGTGTCTGCTGTGGTGACAGTCAATATTCTTCCCCTAAACCCATCAACAGTGGTGTCCCGCAAGGTTCTGTCCTATCAGCCACTCTTTTCTGTTGTTCATTGATGATCTTCTTTCCAAAACGAACACTCCTATCCATTCCTACGCCAATGATTCCACTATGCATTACTCAACTTTTTTTAATAGAAGACCCACCCTTCAGGAACTTAACGACTCAAGGCTGGAGGCTGCAGAACGCATAGCCTCAGTCCTTACTATTGTTTCCGATTGGGGCAAGAAGAACCTATTGTCCTTCAACGCCTCAAAAACAGTTTCTCCACCTATCCACTCGACACAATCTTCCAAACAACTATCCCCTATTCTTTGACAACACCCAGCTATCACCCTCCTCAACACTAAACATCCTCGGTCTTTCCTTAACTCAAAATCTCAACTGAAACTTCATATCTCATCTCTACTAAATCAGCTTCCTCGAGGCTGGGCGTTCTGTACCGTCTCCGCCAGTTCTTCTCCCTGCACAGTTGTTGTCCATATACAGGGCCTTGTCCGCCCTCGTATGGAGTATGCATCTCATGTGGGGGGCTCCACCACACAGCTCTTCTGACAGAGTGGAGGCTAAGGCTCTTCGTCTCATCAGATCTACTCCTCATACTGATAGTCTTCTACCTCTTAAATTCCGCCGCAATGTTGCCTCTCTTTCTATCTTCTATCGATATTTCCACGCTGACTGCTCTTTTGAACTTGCTAACTGCATGCCTCCCCCCCTCCCGCGGCCCCGCTGCACTCGACTTTCTACTCATGCTCATCCCAATACTGTCCAAACCCTTTATGCAAGAGTTAACCAGCATCTTCACTCTTTCATCCCTCACGCTGGTAAACTCTGGAACAATCTTCCTTCATCTGTATTTCCTCCTGCCTACGACTTGAACTCTTTCAAGAGGAGGGTATCAGGACACCTCTCCTCCCGTATTTGATCTTCCTTTCGGCCACCTCTTTTGTTACTTTTTTAGGAGCAGCGAGTAGCGGGCTTTTTTTTATTATTGTTTTCTTTTTTTGTGTGCCCTTGAGCTGCCTTTGTTGTAAAAAAAAAATATATTAAGAGAGCATTTAATATTATAATAGTGATAAGAAAACTTCAATATTGTAATGGCAAGTAACAAACATGGCAATGATTATAGATGAAACAAATACCAGAGCAGGAACACCAACAGCAATGTAAGAAAAGATAACATTTAATAACAATACAATTAATTCTAACAATAACAATAATAATAATAATAATAATAATAATAATAATAATAATAATAATAATAATAATAATAATAATAATCATAATCATAATAATAATAATAATAATAAAAAAAAAAAAAAAAAAAAATAATAATAATAATAATAATAATAATAATGATAATGATAATGATAATAATAATAATAATAATAATAATAATAATAATAAAATAATTATAATAATAATAATAATAATAATAATAATAATAATAATAATAATAATAATAATAATAATAATAATAATAATAATAATAATAATAAACAATAATTATAATATAAAAATAACAATAATAATATAAATAATAAGAGGAAATGGAAGAAACGATAAAATCAATACGCACGACAACGAGGCGTTTGACCCTTGACCTGCAGCAGCCGGCGTCACAGAGGTCAAAGAGATGCGACCTCTCTCTCTCTCTCTCTCTCTCTCTCTCTCTCTCTCTCTCTCTCTCTTTCTTATTCTTCATATTTTCCTCCTCCTCCTCCTCCTCCTCCTCCTCCTCCTCCTCCTTCTTTTTCTTCTTCTTTTTCTCTTTCTTCTTGCTCTCTTTCATCAACATCATCTTTTTCTTCTACTTATCCTCTCTTCTTCATCGTTTCCTCCTCCTCCTCCTTCTCCTTCTCTTTCCTCCTGTTCTTCTTCATCAACATCATCTTTTTCTTTTTACATATTCACTCTTCTTCACAACACACTGAGATGACTCCCCCGCCAGTGCATCGGGTTTCGAACAAGCGGCCGCGCAGCCCCGGCAAGGGCGAGGCGGTGAGGCTGGTGCTGGAGCCGCCGTCGGTTCCCGCCAGGAAGAGGCGGCGGCTCGGCAGCCACCCGTGTCTTCACGTGGATGACCACAACCGTGTGCTGGGCTCGGTGAACGGCCACGCGTGCCTCGTCCAGCTGGACTCCGGGGCCCAGATCACCTTCCTCTTCCACACCATGGCCAAGAGGCTGGGGCTGATCACCGGCACGGAGCCCACCGCCAAGCAGGAGATCCTTCTCTGGATCGGCTCGCGGGTGCTGGACGTCATAGAGCTGAAGGCCGTCCCCATCAGTCTGGGGGGCGGCGTGGAGATGGTCGTCCCCGCAACTGTGTTCCCGGCGTGGCTGGAGGACATGTACGACGCAGACGAGGTCGTGCTGGACGCCCACCACCTGCGGCGCGGCCGCATGGTGCAGGTGTTTCGGCCTGACGGCAGCGACCTCTTCGTCTGCCGCCCGCAGCAGCTGCGGCGGAGGCCGAGGAAAACGGAGCGCTCCGTGGAGCCTGACGTCCTCTGGGTGCGGCGGGAGGGCGGCGCGGCGTGGGCTAGGCCCATGACGGTGCTGCTGGACACCGGCGCCCAAGGCTTCCACGTGTCAGAAAGGCGCCGCAAGCTGCTCCTCGCCAGCAGGAAAGGCCGCAGGCTGCCCAAGCGCGTCGTGCTGGACTTGGGCGACGGCTGCCGCGTGAACGCCGCGCCGCTGGAGGAGGTGGCCTCCAACGACTATGACTTCGTCATGGGCGTCTCCTCCTGTGCAGTACAGCGCCGTGTTGATTACGCCCGCCACACGCTCGCCTTCAAGACCGGCTCCCAGTGGCGGGAGGTCAGCACGCAAGGCCCCCAGCAGGCGGTGGTCAGCACACAAAGGTTCCACTAAGCGGCTCGTCGGGAACACGGTGGTGGAGGCGAGAAAAGCGAGAGGATAACAGTTACATGGCACATTAAACACCAAGGGTTCACAGGGAAGGGTGTGGGCAGCATACCTGCAAGCAAAGGCCAGATAATTATGTTCATGGATGGTGAGGTTGTGTGTGGTTAGGTTAACAGGAGCTGCCTTGAATAAGGCCATCGGCCTTACAGACTCCTTATGTTCTTATGTTCTCATTTTCGCTATCTCTCTGTCTCTATCCATCTACCTCTAATACGTTTCAGGTATACAGTAGGAGAGTTTTCGGAGACTAGGAGGCTGTGTCTGAGGAAACTCTAATGTCTTTGGGGGTGGA